>NW_027587044.1:0-1334 GCF_028453695.1 Augochlora pura
CTAAAAATCCCCGTATAATTCAAAACCGCAAGCAACTCCACTTAAAAAATTACGTTTCCTTTTTAACACGTTCAGCGCTCAGCAAATTTTGCTCGACTTTTCACGCAAGCTATTTGATATTTTTACTAAAGATTGATAAATGACACGTAATCTTTAATTATTATACATATATCAGGATTAAACAAAACTTAATCGCTTTGACGGCTAGAACTTATTATAAAACAATACCTCTTCAGCGTATAAAATGTTACACGCGGCCTGGATTGAAAGTTTAATATGTACCATCGGTGGTACACGTGGCACGGAAGATTCCATTTACAAGTTCAAAGTTTAGATTAAAATTTAAACAAAGTTTAAGCTGTTAAAAACTTAACGTTCTTCCTACATGAAGATATCAGCTAGAAAATGCTTCTGTCACGCATAATCGGTTGAAATACTATAGGTGCTCGCTTGCGTAAAAGTATAACAAGAACTTGCGCTTTAATAGTTTCTATTGAGTTATTTAAACAATTAGTTTCACGATTAATTTCATATCTTTGCTTTTATAATGATACATCTAATCAAAAAGTTAAGGTAAAAGTGGCTATTTTAAAAAACCTTTCTTGTACCAGCAGCACAAATAATACAAAGAAAAATAGCTTCCGAATGTGACTGAAAAAATTCTGAATTTTTCAATAAAATTTTAGACACATGACCCTGGCATAACTCTGACATAATCCTGAAAAGCGTTCGAAAACAGGTACTTTTACCTTATAAGAGAGGGTTAATATTTTAAATCTAAAAATTCCAAGAATCAGTCGACACACGGAAATATAAATTTTGTTGAAATATCAAAATTAGAAAGTTGATTTTTCACGACAAAAATTATTGTACCCCAGTTTCCAACGAAGCAAGATACGAAACCTATACCAGGACTCGGTAGGCGCAAGAGGTCACGAAAAGGAGATCGCAGGGCGGTGGAAGCCAGCGTTGGAAACTCATCGGAAGGTTCTGTCGCGCACGAGCCCCGTGTATCGATTTATCCGGCTCCTTACGAGCCGTGTCAGAAGTTAACGAGGAACGGGGAGTAGGTGGCGAACGCGGCCAATGAGAAGTTTATTAATGCCCCTCAGACCTCTCTCTCCCCCTTTGCCCCGCAGCAATCTACCGCGAAAGCCCACGAACGTGAACCAAAGGAGAGCAGCAGCACAGAATACCCCCGGTACTTTTACCTCGTCCCGCAGATTTATCTTACGACCGGCCCCTTTCGCTCGAATGTCCTGCCAATGACCTTTTCGTTTTGATTAGCGTTAATGTTCTGGTAAACGCGGTGTACCTACACGCCGCGTTACTCC
>NW_027587045.1:0-1334 GCF_028453695.1 Augochlora pura
TAAAATATAAATAATTAGTTAGAAAATATTAGTTAAAAGTCCATGGTGTCAACGATTTACGGTATCACCTACTTGCTAATGGCATCTCGTAGTATCATTTCCTCCAATCTCGAAGCCTTGTTTACCCCGTTCGAAATTCTTGGAAAACCTTGCACGCTGCAAGGGCATTCTTTTTATTGAAATGTAGGCTATTGTTGCTCCGCTATTCCCGCGCGCGCGCATGTAAAGAGAACAAACATGGCGTCGCCGGCTTTAAAGGTCACGACAGCCGGGAGACTCTGAAAAATGTTCTATTCACTCTCCCGTGTATCAAACGTGTTCCATCAGATATCCCGGCGCCGCTAATAGGTCATAAAATATTGCAGTTTATAATCTCGTTCCCCATTTCCATTGTAATGTTATTACTTTACATGGCCGAAGCTACTTGCTGCGGGCACGAAACGTTAACACACAGAGATGATACAGAGAAACACACGATACATGCATAAACGTAGACACGTGTATACACAGACGGCTCGTTACATCAACTTCAATTCTACATTAACCGAGTTTTCAGTACGATAAGACACACTAGAAGCATTACGGAAACCATAAACTTATTGGCCTGCTTTTAACAATCATCATTCACCTCGATAATGCTAGTCCCAAGACTTTAATCTTCCGAACGGGGACAGGAGAAATTATGCAACATTGATAGTACAATATTTAAACTCAGCCATTTTCTATTCTACGATGGCGTGAAATAATTTATTCGATAAATTAATTTTTTATTCGGTTTGCGAGGTAGTTACTGTAAAGTGAAGGTATTTGGAATATTTTCGGAAGACCCTCCGGAAGAAATGATTCACAAAAGGGTTAATAAAAATTGTCAAAGCGAAACATTAATCGAAGATCTTCGAAGAACTTAAAATATTTTGGAGTCTATAGAAAATTAATTAAAATAGCAATAATCCTACAAGAACGTATAAAATATTTTTCGATGTTGTTTTAATAATTTCCAACACTTCTAAGCAGCTTATGGGGTGGGTTAAAACGAAGTCGACTACGTTACTATGGAAGCCGAGCCAGGTTCTCCAACAACACCCGTACCAGTCGCACATTCCATTTTTCCATCAGGCCACGCGATGCCCCAAAAAACGGTTGCCACGCTCGACCCACAAAGCGGTGAACAGGGGGGGGGGGGGGTGCGACAGGGTGTCCCATGCTCGGCGAAAGTTCCCGAATCTATTATTGTCATCTAGGAGAGCTTTGCGCGGAGAAAGAGATCGGCGTGGCTGGTCAAGGGTGAGGCGAACGCGCCGAGGGGTTGGCAGAGAAGGCACGGGTGGAAGGAG
>NW_027587046.1:0-1333 GCF_028453695.1 Augochlora pura
ATTAACCCTTTACACTCCGTTGTCTCCTCTCAGGGGACATCGTAATTCTAGTATACGACTAATCATTAAAGTTTATTAGCAATTTGCAACTATTCCTCGATGTCTACAAATTCATATAAATCGAATTAATATTCTATAATATAATATTGTATAATATTATTGTAACAATTTATAATATATTTATTATAATAATATTATACATAATAGGTGGAAAATTGTCACGTACTTTCACTATTGTCTAACATATGCAATTCTTAGGCTTCATACTTTATTTTTACCAATAACTGAAAAAATCGATATAATTATTATGCTTTGCTTTTATGAAAAGCAGCATGCTCCTATTTATTTAAAAATTGACGATGTGGATTCTGCGTGATATAATCTATAATTTATGCGAATCTGTTAGGGTGTAGACTTCCTTTATAGGTACATAATGTAACATTAGCCATGAACAGTATTTGCATATTTGCATATTTATATTTGCATATTTACGCAATTAAGATTTAGCAGTAAAAAGAACAGTGAAAACGAATGATGACGTTACGTCATGTTACTTAACCTGTTAGCTGCATATGACGTAGGAAACAGCAATTTTATATCTTATAATAAAAATATTTCATCTACGATTTATGTCAAACTGCTTATGCTAACGTAGTCATAAATTTCGCATACTTTAGGATAATTCTAGAACAATTATCAAAAAAATTAACCTCAGTATGGTCGATAAAACGCGTAACAAAATTCATCTTCAAAATATATCGACGCCGTTAAGTGGTTAATAGATATGTTACGCGCATTTAGGGGAACCTTCCATTCGGTCACCGGTCAAAACGCACGTTTCCAAGCCACAACGATTTCCACCCCCCATTCTCAAAAGGAATCGACCGCCGCGCATCCCGCGTTCTCCCAGCCGACGACAAAAGCATCGGCTGTTTACTCGGCAAACACTCCCTCGAACATGCTGGAACAAACAGGAAAAAAAAAATTAAGAGAACGCCGTCCACCCGTTCCATCCTCGACGAGAGAAAGAGAGAGAGAGAGAGAGAGAGTTCCACTCTTTCCCCCGGTCGCGAAACTTTTGTCGGGCGTGTCCCCCGCGAGACGCTCGCTTTCCCGTGGAAAACGTCGGTCGCCCGTTGATTTTACGTTTCAGAGGTAAGTTAATTGAAACGAATCGGATCCGCCTCGCGGTGGACGGATAATCATATTTCCGGGCTTATGAGATTCTCGGCGCGCTCTCGAAACTGATTCGCCCGGGACGGTCCGCGCCCGGCGAACGCTGCCGGTTTTTTCACCGGCTGATTCGATAACGACGCTGATTAAAACGCGATCC
>NW_027587047.1:0-1333 GCF_028453695.1 Augochlora pura
CGAATTGTAAGGAGAGTTGTATTGTGACGCGGATTAACGGAGACTATCGTACACGACTAGCATGAGTAACAAATAAATAAAATAATAAATAAATAAAACAATTTGGCCGATTCTGGTCGGCTGAACAACGGTTGTAAACTAATTCCGTTCTGTAACGGAACACTATTGTTAAGAAAGTTAAAACAGCTAACGGTCAGATCATGCTGCAAAAAAAACCAGTGGCGCTGGTGTGCCCTGACCGACAACGTGGGGACGTGTGTATCCAGCGTAAAAATCGTTAAATAAAAGGAGTTCAGACATAACAATCAAAGTAGAAATAAAGAAGTTAGGAACACGGAGCAAGTACAAGCCAATATAAACCCGAAACTCTCGGCGAACACGCCAAGCACATCAAGCGGGGAAGACCTAACCTCTAAATCAAGCACATGGCGTCCTTGCGAGATTAAGGAATTCGAAAAATTCCTTAATAAAGCAGGGTCGGGTACGCCTGAGATTTCAAAAATAATGAAAAAAAACACCACGAGAAAAAACATAACAATGACTCATACAAAGGGATTAAAGCAAGAGCCAAATTCTCGTACCAAACTTACAGCGTTGGAAACCAGCCCGTAGAATCCAGAAAACAGGAAATACAGATAAGATTATCTAATTGAAGAAAACAAGCAACTCAAACAGGAAATGGAATCATTAAAAAAGATATGTGAGAATCTGGCACGAGCATCTCAACAATATGTACCACCAATCACAACAATACAAAGTACAACAAACTCAGAAAGCAAGGTTACAACACAAATGGAAACGGAAGCAGAGCAAGAGGACTGTGGTGAGGGCTTTACATAAGTACAAAGTATAAAAAAGAAAAACCAGGCAGCAATGACGAGGAAACCAAGGGAGATTGAAACTGCCACATCTAGCCCAGGAAATGAACCACATCCACTCATCGGAAGCAGAAACTCCGCACAACCTACCAGGAAAACAGAACTATCACCAACAAAACCCAGGCAACAACCACGTACTGCACCAACAAACCAACGCATGAGGCCACCGCCAATAAATATTCTTATGCAGGATCCCAAGGACACAATAAGCCTAATAAAAGAAGTCACAGGTAACTCAAATAACTTCTATATTAAGAGGATAAATACACACAAACACACAGTACAGCTAGCTAATGCAGATAGTTTAAATATAGTGAAAGACGTATTAGACAAGGCGAGTACGCAGTATTATATTAGGTCTACAACTAAGTTCTCGCTGTTTGTCTATAGATGGCTCCAGCAATAAGTGCTTGTCGATTTAGACATAGCCACAACGTCATGAACCAAGCTTAGAC
>NW_027587048.1:0-1333 GCF_028453695.1 Augochlora pura
AAGTTTTTTTAATTAAAATAAGATCCATTACAATCTACACATTTTTGCCAATAAATTGACAGTTTGTTAATTCCGGTAGCGTAAAATTCTGTTGTTCTGGAATTGATAAATTCTTCGGACGAATGTTACACGAACTTGCTTGGTATCCATTTCGAAGTGAATAACTTCAAGTGAGCACAAATTAACAGTGCAAACAAAAGCATACCTATCAGCATGCAGCACGACATCTGCACTGTAAGATGACATTGGAAAGTAAATAGAAAAAAATGAATTGTTATCCCAAAGCATGCGTCAAAGTTCGAAAGTTCGAAAACCGACTTTAATTTCTTGCCAACCTAATAGAAACGGGACACGGGATATCCCTTGGATATCCGTCGACACGGCATGGTTTCTCTGATACCAGCTATTCCATTGCAAATTATTGCAAAATGCGATGTCTATACATCATACTACATGATATGTATTAAGCCGTGACCAAACGATGTTTTTTTATGTGCAATTACGGTATGAAAAAGAGAAATCACTTTGTACGATTTTCATGATGTCTTATATTTATGTTATTCTTATGATTTTCAACAAATATTGAAACACAATTGGCATCGTTTTATTCTCCATTTATTTCGCAATATGCTGCTATTTAAATTTTGTAAATATCACTCCTACTTTGGTTTTTACGAGCATTTTTTCAACCCTCTGCAAGTTCGTCGATTCGGCCCGGTATTCTTCGCTTAGGTACGCTCCTTTCGCTCGGTGCTAAAAGGGTTAAGCTTTAATTATTGATCTTTGAAAGGTAGAATCTTATTTCGATTTAAAAGAGGTACGTAGCATCTAGACTTAAGAGCTCACGTAACGAATTTGACACGTTATTATAAGTGATTAACCGTTTTCATTACGACTTCCAATTGAAACCATTTTAACTCTAGGTCCAAAACAGTTTTTCTGTCGTATTTTCATTTTATATGACTAACAGTGTGTTCTATGCATATAATATCCACTTTTGTGATTTATGTAACAGTTACATTTTCAACAATTCTTTAAATATTGTATAAACAAATTTGATAATGTAACAATTATTTTAGGATGTGATATTACAAAGGATTAATAATTTCTCTGTCAGAACGAGACGATTGTTTCTCTTTTACGTCTTCCCTTTGCTTTAATTCCTAGATCTTGACCACGGAAACATCCGTTTCGATTTCGAAGAAACGAACAACGTTTATTCAGTCGATTATGCGTAAAATCTTTATCACGGGTCTGACTCGTTATAATATTAAGTTGGTGCATATGAAATGTCGGATTTCCTTTGCACGTGAACGTTGTCTCTCTGCTTTCG
>NW_027587049.1:0-1333 GCF_028453695.1 Augochlora pura
TAATAACGAGTCAGACTCGTGATACAGATCTACTAAATATGAACAAATATATTAAAAAAATATGAATAAATTTTCTTCTACATCGAAATGAAGACAAAATTCTTCCTTTATCAAAGTCTAGAAATAAAATGTACATAAAATCAATAAAGTACACAAAAATTATCTGGGAATTATCCTATTATTAAAAATATTTAAGACGACTAAGTTCGAAAGGAATCGTAGTGCAAGGGGTTAAAGAAAAATGTTCTCCCACGTCAGCTAAAGGCGTATTATAATTTTATGATCGCCGCAGAAGCCGCCACCGGAAAAAATTAATTAAAAATCGCCGGCAGCGGTTATTAATGACCGCGGTCAATTTTTTACGGTGTCCACAGTGTTCTCGCGCAGGATATGCATCTCGCGGTGTTGTCTGAGTCGAGAGAGAAAAAGAGAGAGAGAGAGAGAGAGCGGTTCTCAAGCTTCGGAATGGAAATCAATTTCAGAGGAAACGCTTTGAGGAATTCGCAAGTTCCGTTGGGCAAACGGGCAAGAAAGTTGCAGTCTTGCCCGAACTATTCGCGTAGCTTGAAGGGGAGGTAGTATCCACTTCCTTCTGCGTGGATGCAGTCGCAGTTTTCCGCGAGAGAGCGCGGTTTTCGTCCGAGAGGGTGGCGCGAGCGCCGGACTTTGCAAAACGGTTTAATTACACTTTTTATTTGCGACCATCTTGAGATTAAATCTTCGTTTTTTTCGAGGCCTCTGCGCGACTCCTCGTTAGGCTATTCTGATTATACTTGGCGTATATTATATTATACTTGGCAGCGTTCTTCGTTCAATTCTCTTGGTTTAATTGAATCGCGCCGATCCGCTCAATATGGAAAACGATTCCCGAAGAAATTCGGTGGACGAGCGAATCGAATAGGAATAATAAACGAGGCCGCCTCCTCCATGTTCGCGAATATAGCCTTTGTTGATAATTGTACTAATCGAAATCTTCTCTTTTGTTTCAGGTAAGTCATGCACTTGTCCAGCCGATCAACAGCGTGCAATTTGTTCGAGGAATTACAGTAGAAAGGAGTTCGTACGAAAGCGGTGAACAAGATTGCTGTTTGCAAGGTTCGCTAATTTATTATAAATAATTATGGCACGTTTATGGCAGAATTATTAGTGCCACATTAATATTATAAAAATTATAACCATGTATTATTGACAGGTTAAGTTACTCATGAGTCAAATGCTGGGTCATTTAGACTTTTTAATATTAATTTCCAAGGCGTCCATTCCCTCAATTAAAAATGAATTAAAATTAAAAATCGTGACTCTCGATTTTTAAAATTAAAAAATTAATGAGTCG
>NW_027587050.1:0-1333 GCF_028453695.1 Augochlora pura
GAGATAGAAGAGGATACAAGGGAATTTAAGTCTATATAAATGAGATAGAGCGGGATATAAAGGAATTTAAGTGTATAGAAGTGAGATACAACATAATATCCAAAAATTAAGAAGAGATAGAAGAGGATACAAGGGAATTTATGTGCATACAAGTGAGATACAACATAATATCCAAGGATATAATAGAGATAGAAGAGGTTACAAGGGTATTTATGTCTATATATGTGAGATACAACATGATATACAAGGACAGAAAGGAGATAGAACGGGATATAAGGGAATTTAAGTATATGTAAGGTAGATACAACATGATATCCCAGAATAAAAGAGAGATAGGAGAGGATACATGTGAATTTAAATGTATATAACTGAGATACAACATAATATTCAAGGATATAAGGGAGATAGAAGAGGATATAATGAAATTTAAGTGTACATAAGTGAGATACAACATAATATCCAAAAATTAAAAAAAGATTGAAGAGGATACAAGGAAATTTAAGTGTATATAAGTAAGATGAAACATAAACTGCAAGAATAAAAGATAGCTAGAAGAGGATACAAGGGCATTTAAGTGTGTATTAGTGAGACAACGTAATATGCATGGATAAAAGAAAGATAGATGAGGATACAAGAGAATTTAACTGAATATAAGTGAGATACAACATAATATCCAAGGATATAAAATAGATAGAGGAGGATACAAGGGAATTTATGTGTATATATGTGAGATGCAACATAATATACAAGGATAGAAAGGAGATAGAACAGGATGCAAGTTGAATTTATGTGTATATAAATGAGACACAACATAATATCCAAGGATATAAAAGACGTAGAAGGGGATACAAGGGAATTTAAGTGTATATAAGTAAGATACAACATAAACTGCAAGAATAAAAGAGAGCTAGAAGAGGTTACAAGGGAATTAAGTGTATGTAAGTGAGATTTAACATAATATCCCTAGAATAAAACAGAGTTAGAAGATGATACTAGGGAATTTAAGTGTATATAAGTGAGATACAACATAATATCCAAGCATATAAGGGAGATCGAAAAGGATACAAGGGCTCTTAAGTGTGTATAAGTGAGAAACAACGTAATATGCATTGAAAAAAAGGAGGTAGGTGAGGATACAAGGCAATTTAAGTGAATATAAGTGAGATAAAACATAATATCCACGGATATAAGCGAGGTAGAAGGGGATACATGGGAATTTAAGTGTATATAAGTGAGATAGAACAGGATATAAGGGCATTTAAGTGTGTATTAGTGAGAAACAACATAATATCCAAGGATGTAAAAGAGATAGAAGAGGATACAATAGAATTTA
>NW_027587051.1:0-1333 GCF_028453695.1 Augochlora pura
GTGAAAAAATCTGAATTATCTAAATTAAATTCCATCTTCACTGTCATTTTCCATTATAATCCTTCAAAATCAAACATTTTCTCAATATACATACACGCACATAAATAAAAGATGGTACAAAAATAGAATAAAATATGTATTCTTTAGAAATTTTGAAAGGAGTAAAAATGCTAGACGTAAATACTTACAAAAGGTTTTGCAATGTTTTACAATAATATATAACAAAGAAAACAATATCCAAGAGTTCGAACAAATATTCAACAACGTCTGGCCAGTGTGGATCGTTCATATCTTATAGAAACTACGAAGAATTCAAACGGGCGAGCAGCGCTCGGGTTGATGCGTTTGGGCACGTGTGACGGGCGCGAGCACTGCTCGTTCAAAAGCATGAAGTGGTTAAGCCCCTCCACCACGACAAGGCGGAGACCACGGGGGGGCTCCCCAATGCCCCATGCCTGATTTAAAACTACGTTTGCTCTCTTCGTCCTCTCTTTAATATGTCTATCCATATTACCGTTCCTCTGGAATATTATCCCCAGATAACAGAAATCCTGTACCACCTCTATCTCCCTTCCCTTCCATTTCCATTGCGTTTCCTTGTTCTTGCCTCCCCCCTTCCGGAATATCATTACTTTCGTTTTCTCCAAATTGAGCTTCAGTTCCTTCCTGTCCAGATAATTCTCCAATCTCTTCATCATACATTTTAACTCCTCCTCTCTCTTCGCTACCAGCACCACATCGTCTGCATATGCCAGAGTCCAAAAACTGAGATTCCCTGCGTTGATCCTCCCCAAAATGCCTTTCCGCATGTGCTCTTCCATATCTGCCAAGAAAATAGTGTACAGTGAGGGACTGAGCGGGCAACCCCGTCTCAGTCCCTCGCCTGTCCAGAACTCTTTACTCATTCCCTCGTCTGTCTTCACCACATTTCTCGTTTCCGTATATATTTCTTCAATCCTTTCCGTTAGTCCTTTCCTCACACCCCTCTCTGCCATGGCTTCCCAGAGCTTACTTCTCTTCACTGTGTCGAAAGCAGCTTTCAAATCTACGAACAATGCGTACACCTTCCCTCTCTTTTTCATCGTTTCCCTTTCTACCACATGCTGTAGTATGTACGCATTGTCGATCGTCCCTCTATGTTTCCGAAACCCCGCTTGTGTATCTGGCAAAATCGCGATAATGCCCGCTCTCCTTCAATCTTCCGGGAAGCCTTCTCCGTTCCAGACTTTCTTTATCATTTCTTTTAGCATCTTCCTCGTCGTACCATCACTATACAACCACTGTTCCGTCCCGAAGGAACAATCGCCCGGAGTTTCTACCGATGGGATTTATG
>NW_027587052.1:0-1333 GCF_028453695.1 Augochlora pura
AACAGCAAAATCTTCCAAGTATTTCACCGCGGGACCCGTCTCGCACGGCGCGCGTTGCTTTATAATTCAAAAATTTGCGGGGGCTGCGCCTTCTCCTTTCTTCTATCTTCTTTCTTTTCTTTCTTTAAAAAACGATAAGCCACTTTTGTGTGCCTCGCAATCACCGAGGGCTCCGCGCGCGCGCCGCCGCGGCGCGGAGAGAAGAAGTTTGCAAATCGTCCCGTTTATCCGGAACTCGTAGAGCAGATTTGTTCACCTTCCCCATTCAAATCGTCCCCCCTCCTTTCCCGCGATACTCGTGCATACGCGATCGGGAGATAGCGAGATCATCCGCCGCTTGTTCTCTCGGATATAAAACTTCTTTCCTTTTTTCTATCCCCCTCCCCATCCGTTCCTCCTTCTTCTTCTTCTTTTTTTTTCACGTTCAGCATTTCCGCGATAAAACAGCGCCGCCCTTTTCCTTTCCGACGCTCTTCCATCTCGCGGCATTCAACTTTCGGAATTTCAAACAGCCCCGGTCGTCTGGGAAATCGTCCGGAATTATTATCGCGCGGATGAATGTAACGGTGTCGCCCAGCCGCACGCACCCTTTCTTTTTTTCTTTCCACCCGCGAGGTAATTAACGGATCGTTTCTTGCCGATCGGAACGGTGATTAAAGGCGGGCCGGGTGTTCGAAACGGCACCCGTTGCGTTGTCGTTTGTACGGACAATTTTTGTTTATTCCTTTGTCTGGTTTGTTAACGAGAAGAATTTCGTTCAAATTTTATTAACCAGGAGAGAACCGATCGAAAATTCTGGGGCGATCGAGTTTGATGATTTCACGGAGCCGCGTGATATCGAATAAGAATCGGCTTACGCGTCTCTGCCCGTGACGGGTCCTTTCTACTTCGGGTAATCGGAAACGCAGGGCTCCGGGACGAACTTCCGGGATCGATTAAAAAATTATCTTGGCTTGGCCTTGGTTCTTGTTTATCGTTGTCATATTAAATTTCATTCCAAATCTTATCTTATTCTCAACTATGATCTCTTAATTTTAATTTCTCAACGAACAAAATTTTGTCCGACCACCGCAAGAGAACGCGCAGAGCCTCGACGTTAAAAGGAAGCAACGTTGTCTGTTTGATCAATCAACGTCTAACAAAGACGTGTATTTACTCGCAAACCGCGAGACGGGGAGCGGAACGCGTCCGCCGGCAACGAGAACCTATTCGGTAAAATCAGCGGGGATCATTTGCTCCGCAAACCCGGCAGAATTTGTTAAACAATCGCCGCGGCGATACGAATGTTTTACCCGGCCGACGGTCTTCTTCGTCGGGCGGCGGCATCGATCGT
>NW_027587053.1:0-6043 GCF_028453695.1 Augochlora pura
ATGTTATTAATTACTACAGGAAATTAGGAAAATATATTGCGGATAATTTAGGCGAAGAAATTGTAAAAATTCTGTCAAGGGAAATGACGTTGATCCAAGCGATTATTATTTAAGTATACATGCTTTAGCTTTTAACTTATGCTCTTAGAGGTCCGTAAATTTAGCACAAACGACAGCGCGAGGCGATTGAAACGAGCGCCGCGAGAGTTTGAGCAATCGATATCTATTCGCGTGCAGCGCCGCTGAAAAATAATTCGGCGTTAACGCGGTCGGCCTCGGATCGTGGACGCGCGCGTTTTCTTAATTAAATCCGCCGGCTCCTAAACTTGAATCCTGGCCAGGACAATGTGTCCGCGATATTTAGGGGTGGTCCGTCGAAAGCCATTCGGCGTGGTATCCTTCGACTGGACTCTCTCGGCGGAGTCAAGCGAGCGAGCGAGAGAGAGAGAGAGAGAGAGAGAGAGAGAGAGAGAGAGAGAGAGAGAGAGAGCGAGACCGAGAGAAAGAGAGAGAGACGGAGAGGGACATAGAAAACCCGCCAATGAGGCGACGGTGCCGTTAATTAACGAACTCGAAAAGTAACGTACTGAAAGTACAACTCGACGGAGCATTGAGGGGTTCCGGGGACTGGTCGAGGAGGAAAGGGAATGGAACGAGCCGGGCGTAGGACGGAAGCGCGCGCGTATAAAGGGTCGGTGTCTGGCCAGACGGGCAGAAATGAAGCAGCAAGGGTTTTGTTTGTCCGGCTGTCCACCCCTTTCCTTCCCCCCCGGTTCACCCCCGCGGGCTGGAGCCCTCGCTGTATGAACCTCGCGGCCCCCCTTCAACCCCCGCCTCGAACTCCGTCCTTCGGCACCCCTGCCCCCCTCCCGCGTCCCTCCTTCGCCGCTCTTCAACCTCCTCTATCCGCTACACCACCCCGTCGCTCTCTCTCTCTCTCTCTCTCTTTCTCTCTCTCTCTTTCTCTCTCTCCCCCGCCCTGTTACACCCTTCTTACACCATGAACCTTTCGCCAACCCCCTGTTGCCGCGTAACAATGCACGTGTGTACACTGTTTGCCCACATCCTCCCGCGCGCGTATATCTTCGCGGGACTATAATATTGATTACTTCGAGCGAATTTCTGTCTGTAACGCGAGCCCCGTCCGGCGTTCCTCCGACACCCGTCTTCCACCCACGCGACGAGCCGCGGACTCGAAATACTCGCGGGTTTCGCGATGCTCTTTCCGGCCGCTCGGCAACAATGCCCCCGCGCGATCTCCCGTTCCTGCGTTGAGTCCTCCTTTAGCTATCGTCGTCTAAAGTCATTCAGTCGACAGTCTTTAGGAATCGCTTAGCAACGAAAGCATTTCAGCTGTTACATAAAATAAATAGCTTTATAAATAGCAAAGGGTTAATTATAGACGATTAGAATAAATCGACTTTTACGAAGAAAAAGATTCTATGAGAGTATATCAGATGCAATATCCAGACTCCAGGTGGAAATTTAAATTCACAAAGAATCTTCATTCAAGAGGAAATAAAATTATATAATTTTATAACGCAAAATAATTTATATACAAGACAGTCGTCCTGCTACCTCACCGGGTCGGAAAAGTCGCCCTCCGCTAATGATTAATCACAGCAATCGTTGGAAACGATTGAAATAAAATAGATCGAGTCTTTGCAAGTCTAAAGGATCTCTGCGCAGCAAAGTGCACCGGATGCAACGTCCACCGCCAGACGGAAACCAACGCGGAAGAAACGTTTACATTGAAACGAATCGATTACGTCCGAGCTAAGAGATTCCCGGAGTATTAAAGAGAACCAGACGCAACGTCCCGGCGCCGGAAGCGAGTCCGCGATTGTAGGAACTGCATTTTAGAGGAGTCGATCCGACGCGAGCGTCCGCGGCCCGACCGTTTCTGGTACGGGCGGGAAAAGAGCGGCGCGGGAACGGGCGCGGTCAGGCGCGATTTTAAAACGACGGTCGCGTCTACTTTGTGCTTAACGCCCGGCCTCAATTCCGCGGGCAAATTGGACGAAAGTTTATTGTTTCTGCGGGATATACCGGCGGCGGTAAATTTTCCGCCCAGCCAATTCCCATCCAAGTCATCCTCGGCTAAAAAGTCCCGGTTAATAATTGGGCAAATGAAAAATGCAACAATGCCGAGGCGGCCGTGTAACCTCCCCCACCCCCCTCCGCCCCCCTCCTCCCCGCCGCGTCGGCAATATCCAGCTAAAAGACTCGTCATTCCGCTCGAGTAAACGGCCACACGACTTAAATTGCGTCACGGCTTTCCGAGCCATCCCGCCAACGTTTAATTCCATTCGCGATCCCTCTTGCCTCTTCTTCGCTCTCCTCTTCTCTCTCTCTCTCTCTCCCTCTCTCTTTCTATTTCTCTCTCTCTGTTTCTCTCCGGGCTATCGCGCTCTGCTCCTCGTTCTCTCGTTCGTTCCTCACCGATTCGCATCGCCGCCGAGCCACCCGCGTGTCGCGAATCGAAGTACAAAGAAGCAATAGTAGAAATAAGATAATTGCTATTACAATCGCAATTTCATCCGGGACGATGAGACTGTGCGGAGAGGGAGAGAGGGGGGGGGGGGGGGAGAAGCGTGTAGGGCGGCGGAGAGGGTCAGGCTCCAGAAGAACTTGAGGGGGGGGAGGGCTCGCGTTGCCAACTGCCGCGAAGAGCGAAAAACAGAGTAAGAGCGAAAAACAGAGCGAGAGAGGAAGAGAGGGAGGGAGAGAGAAAGAGAGGGTTGAACTACAAAGTACGTTAATGTCCCGGCCTCTCGCAACACCCCCACGCAACCCTCGGCGCCGCAGACAGTTTGTTGTCGAAGCTTCGGGGATTACACAAATGAGGTTGTTCAGCGAGAGAAAATGTACATTCCGCTACAAAGCCGCTCGCC
The DNA here is from genome assembly GCF_028453695.1 of Augochlora pura. Classification (NCBI taxonomy): domain Eukaryota; kingdom Metazoa; phylum Arthropoda; class Insecta; order Hymenoptera; family Halictidae; genus Augochlora; species Augochlora pura. The sequence continues at coordinate 2,895 of NW_027587053.1, forward strand.
ACGCGTGGAATTAAAGGAGGTGGGGGAGGGGGAGGGGGGTAGCAGGGTGGAGCAACAGCAGCAGCCTGGCCGCCACGGCAAGGTGAAAAAGTTCCGCTATCGCTCGCATCGCCGACAATATTTTCTTTGCTGAAAGCCCGCGCGCGCGCGCGCCCGGAGAATGGATTTCCATCGAGCCGCGCGCTTAAACCCCTTCAAGAACTCCGGTGCGTCCCGCTTTTATCGGGAGGCCGCCCCTCTTCCGTCAATATTGCTCTGTACATGTTTTTACACGCACCTTTGCGGCGAATCATCGGGACCGTTCTCTTGACCCCGGCCGGGTTAATCAGCTGCCGGGTAAACTATTCGAAACGGTTACCGCCGTCAGAAAATGCACGATTATTCTTTCGTCGTTTCGTCTGCGGTCCAAATCTATTCGGAGGTGTATTTTATGTATATTTTGTGTATATTTTCGCTGTGTTTTGAAGCAAAGTTAATTGCGGAAGACGATTTTGTTGGAGCAGAGAAATTATAATTCGATAATTGGGTGACAGTAGATAACGTTTTTACGTCTTAATTATTCCAATTAATGCAGGAATTCAGTTTGTACTACAATAAAAATTGCCTATACAGTTGTATTAACACTTTTACGACCGGTCATTCGGCCGTAAACATTTAGCTCGATCTTAAATTTTCATTTCTATTTTGATTTTATTTGTTTCATTAATCGCTTGAGATATTTAATATTTAAGATATTATATAATAATATCGAAGCTCGGGATAGTACGATTTAATATATTTATTTCAACAATAGGTAATAAATTATTAGTTACCACGACAACCGATTCACAAGAAGATCGTAAGGAAAGGCCGATTTATAGGCTACGATAAAGTGTTAATAATTGAAAATAGAAATTTTCCTCCTAGACATATTAAACAAAACTGTTCAACTAATATTCCGTAGATTCCACTTTCGCGTGAAATAAAAATCTGGAAGCAAAAGCGTGTGTTCGCGAACGCACGAAATCCGCGGCCCTTCCGCAAAGCAGCTAATTGCAAAGGACGTTCGATGCCGTTCGATTCGGTTGGTTTTAAATAAATTTCGAGCACGCCTCGTTCAACCGGACCTCGTCGAATCGAACGCGATTATCCAAACTTCCGTGACTTTTCCCTGTTCGACTACGATCGATGGGAGCAGCACGGCCGCAGGGGGGAGGTGGAACTGTCCATAGTTGGAGCGAGCCGCGCCGTAATTCATCCTAAATGCGATCGACAGTTTCAGTGTAATTCTACAAAGGCCATATACAGGGCGAAAAATTCAGGGACCATCGTGGTTTAATCGTAGCCGGTGGGAGCCACTCGAAACAGTTGCAGGAGGAGTTCCGGGTTCCGGGGCGATGGTCCTCAAATAAGCCCGCGATCGTTTACTCTTTTCGGGAAGTTCCCGCCGATAACCGTGGCCGCATGAAATATGGAATTGCGACTAGGTGGCGCCCGATTAATTAGGCCGTAGGTAGTTGATAGTTGAAGGGGGTGAAGTAGTCGGCGGCAAGACAGAGAGAGAGAGAGAGAGAGAGAGAGAGAGAGAGAGAGTACGAGACAGAGAGAGAGAGAGGGAGATGGAGCGAGAGCGAGAGATGAAGCGAGCAAGCACGAGGCAGCCAGCCCTTGCGCTAAGCATACCGTGGGGGCTAGGGATAGTAATTGTATACGTACTAAGAGAATGGCAAGGTAAACAAAACTATGTAAGATTGCCCCATTAATATACATATCTCTTGGTTCAGTTGGGCCGTGAGAGAGCGGACCGACCCTCTCGCCGTGTGCTCCCAGCGTTGTGCCTCGCAGAAAGGGAGTGTGGGTAGTCTTGGCCTTAGACTCTCTCTCTGGGGTTAGGCTCGTTCGAGAGCAAGGAGGGTACACAATGGATATTGAGACCATAATTTACGGCTGATTGTTAGCCCCGCGATCTATGGATTCCTCCGTCCTGCTGCCCTCCCCGCCTTCGACCAGCTTCTAACTACGCCAGCCAGCCAGCCAGCCAGACCACCCCACCTCCCCCCATCGCCGCCCGTTTGCCGCCCCCTCTAGCCCACGTCGAATTTGTGTTAGGTCTGTAATAAGTGCTCGGAGTACGTGTGTACCGAGCCCTCAGACCCTGGAACGCGGAGGCATTAGAGGAATCTCGCGGAAACGGACGCGGGATACCGAAAGACTTTCGTGCACGTAATACCTGCACCGGGCTACGGCTGCACTTATTCCGCGTGCTGGCTCGGCCCAAGTATCGCTGCCTCGCTCCCGAGATCTCGCGATACTCGAACGATGCGATTCCACGGCGTCGCGTGGCATCGAGCGACGACCCCCGACCCTGCGGAAGATTCGTCCGACTAATCGAAACGGTTCGAGATTCACGCGGTTCGAAATAAACTGCTGATGACCGCGATTCGAAATAAAATTCGAACAAGCGTCGCTCATCGATCCTTCCGTGGAACCGATCGGCAATGTAAAAATAATCCACGAAAATTCTCGGCGCCGAGAGATCGCGCTCGCATTTCTTAGACAAGTGGTCGAGGCTAACTCCGATTGAAAATTAATTGTTCCAGCAATTACGCGCGCTCGCTATTTGTACGCCGAAATCTTAAACCACTCGCGAGCGGTCGGAAGGGAGGAAGGGACTAAGGGAGGAGGCGCCGGGCGCGAATAAGTTTGTTAGTAATTGGCCGAAACTCGAGTCGGATTGTTCCGCAAGAGGTCAGCCGGCGCGCTTATCCGACCGCCTCTCGCAACAAGAACGCCGGTTATAAATTAATTAGGAGGGTCAAATTCGCAACTAGGTCCCGTTCCACGAGACGATTCGGCAGTTAGGGGTGTGGGTTCGGGGGGGCTGAATGTCTTACTAGTTCGCCGGTGGCTCGAGGGACCGAGCAAAGGAGGAGGCGATGTTTGGTCTTCCTTACAAGGGGCCAACTAACCAGCCGACCGACCAACCTGCCACTTACCAAAGGATAATAACGTAGTAATCCCGCCATGAGACACGGATGAAGTCCTTAATAACCCTATAAACCCGTGATATATGCTGCATATCAATATACCGGAGACAGCTGGCGCTGTTACCCCGCGACCGACCTGATTAAAACCGATCCGACCGCGATAAACAGTTCGGAAACCGGGGA
>NW_027587054.1:0-1332 GCF_028453695.1 Augochlora pura
GGTGATAAATTGGAAGAAACGTGTCGCGTTCGCGCGTTGCATTAATATGAATCGAATCGTAATCCCTTGCTCGCCGCGGCGATAATTAATATTATCTTTGAAGACGGATCGCCCGGGATCCGTCATTAATTCAAATTATTCGCAACTGTTGTACTTGCCGGGGGGGGGGGGGGGCTTTTATCCCCGTGGCGCCCAGCCCGACCGTGGAGACTGTTAATGCCTGTAATTTTCATAATCGCCAAACGATCGTCGAACAACGGTATTCATTTGTCTTTTCGGCAGCGCCCGGAACGGAAGAGGGTGCGCGCGCGCGCGCGCTGCCGCGAGCGTTTCGCCGGAAAAACAATCGCGGCGTTTGATGAATTCTTAGGCTAATGACGTGTTTTGTTGGCTGGCTCGCTCGTTGAACGAATACATACAGCTCGCCGGACTAGAAGAAACTGATTGCAATTGTGGAATACTTTCAACGGACGAAATAGCTGTTTATAATTAACTATTAAGAATGACTTTTATAGAACGCTAATTCGAGTTGAACACTTTATAATTATCACGAGCATTGTGCGTCAATAAGCGATGCACAACGAAGTAAAAAACATACGTTTAATCACATTTTTACGACGGGATTGGTTTCGTGATATTTCAGGGAATGAAACAACTGTTTGTTTCCCGCAGAAAGAGAGAGGATCGTGTCAATTAAGAAGATTACAACGTTCGCCGAATTTTGAAATCTTCTTAATTGTTGACAGAAATTAATTTAAGTAGAAACTTCATTTCGGTATAATGCTATGAGTAAAATTGATGAGCTTCAGATTCAATAAAATCTTTACTTATTATGATACAACATTATACAACAAAATTGTTACTATCGAAAGCTATTTTATTTCAATCAATTCACAATAATTGCTCAAAGTGTAGTTTCAATTAATTGAAAATACCAATATACATAACATCGGTTCGTTTAACCGATAGAAGGTTTCAAAGTCTTTGAGCTACAATTGTTACTTTCATCTAGAGATAATCCCCATTGGTTAAAAAAAAAAGTAATTTTACTCAAAAACTCTGATTAACTTTCACTCGGAACATTTTTTTGTCCGACCGACGAAATTGTTTGAAAAATCGTGGCGGCAGTTACGCGACGCATCCCGAATGCTGTTTAGTTAAAGGAAATCGATGAACATGACGTGGTCAGTTTTAAATTCGTTCATTAGCGTTCCTCCAATTTAGATCAATGTTCACAATATATATTTTTATTTATCCAATTCGTTTCTACTTTGCCTCGCTGATACGAGAGTTCGCGTTCTTTGAGATTTTTATGCATTCAATTCTGATTGT
>NW_027587055.1:0-1332 GCF_028453695.1 Augochlora pura
CCGCCCACTCTTCCTCGCCGCACCATCGAGAGGAAAGGCGCGTTTCGCGGGTGAGAGCGCGCGTCGAGAGGCGCCAGGTAGCTTTCGCGCGAGCTTTCGTAAATACGATCGTCCCCCCTCCCCCCGTTCGCGTCGCTGGCAAAACACACGCGGCAAGAATATGCGCTCGCTGCGCGAGGACTTCGTCGAACATTCGAGAGCCGGAGCAACAAATACGTGCCGCGTGCGTGGAAAAATGCGAGCGGCGCTGCGCGGACTCCGGGTCCTTTCTTTCTTGCCCCCCACTCCGCCGGTTTTGTTGTCGTCCTATCGGCGAGTAGAGCACGGACTATACAAGGCGCCCCGTGTAAAAGGAATTCAATTTTTCTTTCATATTCTTTCCCGTATTTTTCCGCGCCGGAATGCATACGTTTACGGTGGGGATACAAAGGATGCGCGTTTCTCGTGACTGAGAAGCGCGGCACGCGCGGAAGTCGAGTCGGACTGGACGAAATGCTTGTACGATGACTATTCGAATTATTGAGAATTTTATGGGTAATTATTGTTATTAATAGGATTGTTAGAATTATTGGTTATTCTATGTAGGATGATTATTATTAACAGAATTATTAATAATTCTGTATGCGATTATTAATAATTCTGTATGGGATTATTGATAATTCTGTATGGGATTATTATTATTATTAATGGGATTACCAGAATTATTAATCATTCTATGTAGGATTATTATTCTTAACAGAATTATTGGAATTATTAATAATTCTATACAGCATAATTATCACTAATAGAATGACTATTATTAATAGGATTATTCAAAATTATTAATATAGAGTTATATATAGAATTATTAATAATTCTAATAAGTGATTCTATATTTCTAACACAAAATAAATAGAAACGCCTGTCAGAACGAAAATAAAATTTTAACCTTTTGCTGTTAGGAATTTCTCTTCAGTAATATATATCCATAGTAATTTAATAATTGTAATTATTTTTAGAGTTACCCCCCAAAAGTAAACAGTTATTGGTATAACTTTAACATCTACGCCATGCATCTAAATAATTTTCGTCATTTGGCTATTGATGATTGTTCGCGAAATGACGAATTTTCCTCAAGCCAAGAGTGTGTTAAGTGTAAGTAGAATTAGCCGGCGATAGTCAGACGCGCCAGTTTATACTGATAATTCAATCTTGCTATTTAATTACGTTGTAATTCGATTATTCAACTTAATTACATTTAAACTCAGTTTCTGAATTTATTACGCAATAATACAATTTCTGAATTCATTTACTTGATAATTCAATTTCTGAATTTAATTCCTTGATAATACA
>NW_027587056.1:0-1332 GCF_028453695.1 Augochlora pura
TTTTTGTACTAGCTCTGGGTCTCATACAACACGGTTTCACACAACACCGCATTTTCTAGGAACCTAACCACCGTGTTATAGGAGGGTTACCTGTACAGGCACATTTTTTAGAAGAAGTCAGAAGAGTTTAGCTGAGCAGTGCAAGCAGACGTTCCACCTACGCAGTATTTACCGCTCTTGCATTCGACCAGCGATTCTTCCGTCCTGACTACGGAAAACCAACAGTACTTGTTCTGAGTTTGCGAGCAGACGTTCCACCTTCGCGCTACCTACGGCTCTCGTCCAAACCAAGCAAAGACTTTTTCGTATCACGGCCATAGAACGAATTGTAACGTTACCGGTGTTGTAATACGCGCAGAGGCAGACGAGAATTCGGCTCCTCTCTAACACTACAATAAACTAGTACTTTACAATCTAGAACGAGTTGTATCGTTACCGGTGTCGTTGTACGCGCAGAGTGCAGACGAGAATCGGCTCCTCTACGACACTTCGATAAACTAGTAACGGTTACACCTTGTATTATTAACCTCTTCGGCACGGCTGGATTTCGCGCAAATAAAGTTCTACACAACTAAATTACCATTTCTTCTTAATAATATATATTTATTTCCGTATATATAGTAGTAATTGCATATATTCTTTTCTTAGTTTATTGTACGTACACACTTTCACTTGAATCGGTTACTTTAATAATTAATAAGACAATTGAGCAAAGTACGAAACATTCACGAAAGCCGCTATAGCGGCGCGTCGTGCCTAAGAGGTTAAGCATTGTTAGTGAACTGTTGAACTGTGAAAAAAGCGACATCTCTACTTTTTGTGTTTGTTTTTTCTTTATTTATACCACTATGCATATCACTCTCGCATTGTTCTTTCGCGACAATTGTTTGTTGTGTTCGCGGTTTTATTTCCCCTTTCAGGGAATTATCACTAGCCGGATTCACTTTTGTTGATGATGCGGCACTGAACACAACACTATTATTTTAAAAAAAAAGAATGTTTTAAAGCCTCGTATGACTGCACTTTGCTTGCTGCACTTCGGAATTCGTATCCTCGACGGACAAAAGTTTTTGACCTGGGTTGGGTAAAGGGTGCGAGGCACGTCCTTCTCCTTCGGTGATTGAAACCGAACTGAAATACTGACCACTATACTATCGAGGAATTTCTGCTGTTAACCTATTAATTTGTTTTACATAACTTTTTAACAATTGTTCGTGCTGTTACAACCACCAGTACTTTTTTGTGTTTAATCTGTTTACGTCTTTTTGGTCTATGTTTGATAAGTCGGTGTTGAAACGCATATCTGGACTGTTTAAAGGTGTGTTCGTGTCG
>NW_027587057.1:0-1332 GCF_028453695.1 Augochlora pura
ATAAGTATTGTCATTTATTTAAATTATATATATTTTCATCAATCTGAACGCGCCGGTCACCGGTGGCCCCCATGGCGTCACTGCCAAGTTCAGTGCCGGTCACCGGTGACCCCAGTGGCATTCAACGTGTTAAAGTTCGTATAAATTGGGCTTTTAAACTACCGTTTACTATAGCTAGAAAAATTAGAACGCAATTATAATATTCCGTCGAGGAATTGCTATTCTTCCTACGAGTTACAGTTATTAACATTCGTTTTTGCAAGTGAGAAACGAACCTTGAATTCTGCGTTATAATGACGAATCTGTCATATTACGTTGTCATCGCATTATTAATGCTTTGAATGTCATAACCGCATTCGCATTTTGCAATCATGAATTTAACGATTCAAAAATGAGTAAACTATGCAACAATAACGATCTGCTCCGCATCTATAAATTACAGGAAGAGTCTCCTTGGTTTTCTTAAAACATCCAGAGACTTATTGACAGCTGTTCATTGCAGGTAAATACATGCAGCAACTGCACAGACGATATTTTTTTTTTGGAATGTTCAATTCAGGGCAAATATACGTTGATCTTTCTCATTACAGAGTTTATTAATACCCAGCGCATAAGTCGCGATAATTTTATACAGAATTTCCTTCGGCTTAGAATCACGATTTACCGAAACGTCGGCTCGGCTCATTATCTCGGATTATTATTATTACTCTGAAGTTGAGACGACAGGTATTGGAATGAATTTGCACGTCGACTAGCTGCTTCGAGTCATACATTTCTTTGACGCATTGTTTCCTGCAATAACAATAGGATTGAACAAAGGTGTTGCTGATCCATATGCTTCCTGGGACTTTTTTTAATTTAGGCTTGACATAGGAGTGGAGACATCGATGTTAATTTTTATTTTAATTATAAAATATTAATAAAAACGCGTTATTGGAGAAACAATTATGATTAAGGTACAATTAGGATTTGGATGAATGGAAGAAATGAAAATCGTCCGATACAAGGGTTTTTAAAAAATCTGTCACCGAGGAGGTTAACACTAAACTTGCCAGCAATTTAACCCCTTGCCGTACAATTTTCGTCATAGTTACAATGGTAAGCGTGTTTTCGATTTAAATAATTTCTTCAGTGAAAAAGAAAATTTATATTCACTGCATGTCTACGTTTATTAGAATGATTAAATATTGATTGCAAGAAGTCAGAATGACTGATTTTTAGAAAAATTGCCCTGGTGGTGTCTCCAGTCTTTATTTAATCTTAAAAAAATAACAAGAAAAGTTGAATAATATCAACCCAGTCATTTTGCCTATTCCGCTAAATCTAACATTA
>NW_027587058.1:0-1332 GCF_028453695.1 Augochlora pura
CCCCCGATACCAAGTAAATTTGGTCTAATGCATTTTCTTCTATCTTCAAAAACAAGCGAGATATTCAGGTGACCTGTTTCAAATGCCCCACCCTGTATATTAATACATTTAATAGACTCTGCAAAAAGCTATTGATATTTAGTCAACTAGTACAACCTGCTAGATATATTGATATTGAGTCAAATAGTAAGGTCTAAGGTCTACTAGATATATTGGTATTGAATCATTTAATAGGCTCAGCGAAAACTGTTGATATTGAGTCAAATAATAGGATCTACTAGATATATTGGTATTGAATCATTTAATGGGCACAGCTACAACTATTGATATTGAGTCAAATAGTAGGGTCTGCTAGATATATTAATATTCACTCATCTAGTAGGGCCTACTATATATATTGATATTGTATCATTTACTAGACACTGCTAAAACTATTGATATTGTATCATTTAGTAGGCTCTGCGAAAACTATTGATATTGAGTCAACTAGTGGGGTCTGGTAGATATATTGATATTGGGTCAATGAGTAGAAGACTCTACTAGAACTACTAATATTGAGTCAACTAGTAGAGTCTAGTAGATATATTGATATTGTGTCAATTACTATGGTCTACTAGATCTATTGCTATTGACTCATATATCATGGTATGCTAAATGTATTAATATTGAGTCTTCTACTATGGTGAGCTAAATATATTAAATTATGTAATGAGTCTTGTAGATTTACTGATATTGAGTCATAGTAAGATGTGCTATATTTATTAATATTGAACTTGTTATCTAGTAGGGTCCACTTAGTATACAAATCAGTCAACTTGCAGCAGTCTCTACTAAGTTATTGATTATTTCTTCTCTCCTAGGACTTGCTACAAATTAATAATAAAGTTTGTAATAGTATCTTCTTAGTAGATATCGATGAGTTCTCTGTCCGGGATTGCTAAAATATTGTCGAGTCCTCTACTAGAGTCTACTTAATATTGATGACGACTTCACTAGTACAATCTGCTAGATATAGAAGATGACTTCTCTACTAGCACCTGCCACACATCAAAGACGACTTTCTGTAGTTCCTTCTATCCTAGAAGATACTCCTGGACAATGTCAATCTAAAAACTGTTAGTGACTCACCTAGTATACCCTATTTGTTAAACACTATAATGAATCCTCTACCAACGCTTACTAAAACATTGTCGGTTCTGCCGGGTCCGTTGGACATCAGCGAATCCCCCATGGTGCCAACAACGAACCCTCCCCCCCTATCCACCTCCTACCTTCCCCACCATCATGGTGCGCCGTCAAAGAGACCGAGAGAGTGGCCGTAGTTTTCGAAGC
>NW_027587059.1:0-387 GCF_028453695.1 Augochlora pura
TTCTCCGTGAGTTTCTCCTTGAATGAAAGAGCTGAAAATAATAAAAATAATTATGTAATGAAATTAAATTATATGAAGACGTTTATTTAGGACAGAAACTGACCATTGCATCCGATACTGCAGATATTCTTTAAGAATTTTAAGAAAAAACTATCGCGAAAGTGTCGATACGGTTTTAAATTTGTATAGATCCAAAAATATCTGCCGGCAATGCGTACACGGCGTTTTACCGCTGCGTCGTCTGCTACTTGCTCCTCTTGACTCGACAGTGTCGTAACTATGCGTGATCATTTTTTGGTTCTTTATATTTCAGTGTTGCGTTCTTAGCTAAGAACAAGGTATCATCAAACCATATTCGACTCAAGAATATAAAACAAAATCTACAGA
>NW_027587059.1:487-1332 GCF_028453695.1 Augochlora pura
TGGAACATTTCTGGTTTAACAATAAACAAATTTCATTAAATCAGCCGGAAATCTTTCTGCGTATAGTAATATGTGCGGCTGGTATTAATTATTTTATTACCCTGATGGGGAGGCAACGCCACCGGGGTTGCAGTTGGCAACTCGGTTGGAGTTGTTGCCTCTGTTCCTTCAGGGGTAACTAAAAAAAGAATTAAGAGTAAAATCTTTGTCAACATTGAAAGATACCACTACTAATACAAAACCATATAAAGTAGAGAGTGGGAAACCGTGCAACACGCAATCTGGCCGTCCTACAGAAATTTGGGCAAGTTCCTAGCTTACCTGCCATTGTTTTTAAATATTTAACCAACTGTTCTTGGTCTGTGTTCACTAAAAAAGAGAATTAATTGAAATTACTTATTGAAATGTACATATAAAAGTAAAATATGTAGGCAAATTAGAAAAAAAATACTTACTGTTTCTCCGTGAGTTTCTCCTTGAATGAAAGAGCTGAAAATAATAAAAATAATTATGTAATGAAATTAAATTATATGAAGACGTTTATTTAGGACAGAAACTGACCATTGCATCCGATACTGCAGATATTCTTTAAGAATTTTAAGAAAAAACTATCGCGAAAGTGTCGATACGGTTTTAAATTTGTATAGATCCAAAAATATCTGCCGGCAATGCGTACACGGCGTTTTACCGCTGCGTCGTCTGCTACTTGCTCCTCTTGACTCGACAGTGTCGTAACTATGCGTGATCATTTTTTGGTTCTTTATATTTCAGTGTTGCGTTCTTAGCTAAGAACAAGGTATCATCAAACCATATTCGACTCAAGAATATAAAACAAAATCTACAGA
>NW_027587060.1:0-1332 GCF_028453695.1 Augochlora pura
GTTGCCGACAAGTGTAAGAAAGTATTCAATAAAATAGCCCGCATCGCGAAGACCCACTGGGGTCTCAACAGTAACAGCCTCTCTATCCTTTACAAAGGCCTTTTCGTACCGATAGTTACCTATGCCTCTGCCAGTTGGGCCGACAAGCTCACCAAATGGCATGTGCATAAACTCAGGCAATCCCAGAGACACGTCCTCATTCGTACAACCCGCGCTTACCGCACCGTTTCCCACGATGCTCTCACGGTAGTTGCCGGCGCGCTACCCATTGACCTTCTCACCCGAGAACGCAAAGCGCTCTTCCATCTTAAACATAATCAACAGTACACCGTAGGAAACATCCATTTCGAGCCTAAAACACACGCGTTAACTACCGACGAGTTAGAAAGCAGAACCAAACAAATTAAAGCCCATTTTCGCTCCGCTTGGCAAGAGGAGTGGGATGATTCTGTCAAGGGCAGAATCACCCACGAATTTCTCCCTGATGTTAAAAATAGAATCCGTGACAATCACATTAAACCCAGCTTCTACATTAATCAATTACTAACCGGCCATGGTAGAATAAAATCAAAATTACATGCACTAAAGATCTCAATAGACGATGTGTGTACCTGTGGTTCCACAGATACAGTCAGACACATAATTTTTGCTTGCCCAGAAATAGACGTCCATAGATCCGCGTTAATAGCTAAACTTAGAGACACCGGAACCGACTGGCCCTGTCAACTCTCTGAGCTAACCAGCAAAGATAACTTCCCGCACTTTGTCAGCTTCGCGGCCATAGTTATGAGGCTCAGAGAGGACATTCAAATTATACCCACAGCGCCCCCTCCACGCACTCCAGCCCCTGGACCGAGCAACAGAATTAGTAGAAGACCGCCCCGTCCGCAGGAGACCACCCCTCGACCGAAGAGGCAATATGTGTGGAAAACTGCAGCTAAAAACCTCACGGGAAAAAGGGCGAAACGCACCTAGTCCCGCGAGGAATAGTCAGGCCAGATCCCCTCCCCCACCCCACCCTGCACCCTCCTATCCCCCCCGCAACCCAACCAACTCCCGCCACCGGTTGCGCAGGCACTGCATGCCTTCTGCTGCAGTGGACCGGGGCGGGCGACAGGAATCGTTGTGGTGACCCTGCCGAGCTGGTAGGCGCTGTGGCGTGCACTGTCAAACTCTCTCGCGATGGAGAGCCTGTAAGAAGTCGAGCGAAAGCTGGTAGCCCCGCCTCCCCGTGGCCCCCGCTGGAAACGACGCGCCCCCAGGCAGTCCGACCGGTCTCTGGATCTCTGGACACCGGGCGCCGGACTGGGGGCGGGTCGGCTAAGTGGGCTA
>NW_027587061.1:0-1332 GCF_028453695.1 Augochlora pura
TGTGTAGTGGAGTGTTTGGCTCTGAAGCCAAATTGTTGGTTGATAAGTGACTTAGAGGTGTTTAAGAATTCAGAGAGCCAGAGGTGAATACATTTTTCAAATATTTTGCCTATTACAGGGAGGAGGCTAATGGGTCAATAGTTTTCAGCTGTTTTGTGGTCCTTGCCGGGTTTAGGAATAGGAACTATTCTGGCTATTTTCCATTTGTTGGGAAAGTAGTGGAATTTGATTGAGTGATTGAAAATGTAGTAGAGCTGGAGGGCTATTCTGGGAGAGGCATTCTTGAGCATGGGTGGCGTGATGTGGTCGTAGCCTGGGGATTTGTTGCTGCGTTGGGTTATTATGGCTTTTCGGACTAGGGGTAGTGGGATGTGAAAATTAGAGGTGGTGGGTGGATCGGAGAGGGCGTCAGAGTAGAGGGCTTTAGATGTGAAGTGGGTGATTTTGGTGTCGAAGATTGAGGGGGTGTTTGAAGAGCTATTATGTACGTTTTGGAATGTCCTACAGAGGTGGTTAGCCTTGGCGAGGTCAGAGGTAAGGGTTATGTTGTTGTGAGAGAGAGGTGGGATGAAGAATTTTTTTCCTGTGAGGGTTCTGTGGTTTGCCCAGAACGTGGGATCTGGCTTGGTTTGTTTTCTGATTTTTTTGTCCCAGGCGTTGCTCCTTATTCTTGCAATCCTGGAGGTAATTTGAGCGGAGAGTAGTTTGACTAGGTCTTTGTGGTAGGAGAGTCCATGTCTCTGCCATAATTTCCTGGCGTTGTGTCTAGTTTTGATGAGGCTTTTCAGGAAGGGGTCTGCTGAGATGTCAATATGGTGTCTGTGGGGGGGTGAGGTGGGTTGTTGCTTTTCTAGTGCAGGCAAGGAGATAAGCCTGTAGGTTGATGATGGTTGAGTCTATATGTGCTGTTGATTGAAATGTGGTGGTGAGTTTGAAGTTATTGGTGTGATTGTTGTAGGCTGCCCAGTCAATGTTAGGGGACATGTGTGGTGGAGGGAGGGTGCTGGGGGTGGATGTAAGTAGGACTGGTCTGTGTCTAGTTGTGAAATCGTCAGTGGTTATGCTATGGAAGGTGTAGTGGTGTTTTGTGAGGAAGATATCCAGTGTGGATTTGCTTTCTTTGATGTTTGTAGGGCAGAAGGTGAAGTTACCCGGGTGGTTTATTAGGTAGGGGGCACTTGAGGAGTGGTTGAAGAGGGAGATTCCAGAAGAGTTGCTTGTGTAATTGTTCCAGGAGGTGTGTTTTGCGTTAAAGTCACCCCCGATGATGAAGTTACCTGGGAGATTAGTGAGTTGGTCAAGGTCGGTGGTAGTGAGTTTGTGGGAGGGAGG
>NW_027587062.1:0-1332 GCF_028453695.1 Augochlora pura
AAATGAATAAAAATGAATAAAATAGTGGAGTATGTCTAAATCTACGAGCACAGAGTTAACGATGCCCGAAAACGAAACTAGTTTTTCAATCTATACTCCCATGCTTTCTTCTAGAGCTTAGACAGAGGCTCGGCCGAAGCTTTCCCCGTCGTTTGAATAGAGTTAATAATGGTAAGCCTCCAAGGAGTCCCGTTTCCGCGGAGGACGCGCAAGAAACGTCTGCCGCGATGGGAAACCTCTTCCTTTCATTCTCTAAATCGGGTTTATCGCCGCGCGTATTATACTCGCGAGAACGACAGAAGCCCGTGGACTCGCCCCGCGCGAATTCTCACGACGGGCGAAAACTACGAACGCACGCGAAACGGTGAAAAAACCGCGAGCGAAACGCCGCGGCGGAAAAATTGACGTTGCGGCGACAGGAACAGCGTCGCGCCGTTCCCGCGCCGACGATTACGTTTTTTACGTTTCCCGTTTGTCCCGATCTCTTTTTCCCTCTCGAAACGGATGCACGTTCCGATTCAAATGGCTTCTCGAAAGTCTCTCTCGGTGCGCAGCAGCGGCCGCTGTCTACCCGTCGCGCATATTTATGAACGCGTGCACGAACGGGCTCGTTTGCTTGATTGTTAGCTGGACGCGGAACCAAAAACCGCGTGTGGCAGCAGACCTGATGATATTTTTCTCGACGACGGAGCGAACGCCGTCTTTCCGCAAACGTGAGACGAATTCGCGACGTGTTTTACGATGACGAGGAGGACAGTCGGCCGATCGTTGCCGAGGGCTCTCTCGCTCTCTCTTTCAGGCCGATCGGGCAAGCTCGTCCATCACGATTAATTTCCCGCGGGATTCGCAGCGCAGAGACTCGATCGAGAAGAAACGGCGAGCACAGAGTGCCTCACCGCCTTCAGAAATGAGAGATCATATTTGCCAGGCGAATTTTCAATCGGCCCGCGCTCGCAGCGTTGCTCCAGTTCGCGTGTAACGCCCCGGCGAAAAACGATGGAATTTGACGCCGTGGTGTACACGCTTCCGCCTTCGTGCACGCATGGAGGGATTAGAGTGACTATAGTGGAACGTGAGAGGCTTAATATGTTACTGTAGAGGAGCCGAGGATTGTTTTCGAGATGCTGAGGTGGCTCTGGCTTGGAGGTAATTCGGATTTAGTTCTTAGTGTAGGCTAGGCTAAAGTCAGAGTTATAGTAGTCCTATTACAGACCTAATACAGACCTAATCTAGGTCCTAATACAGACCTAATCTAGGTCCTAATACAGACCTAATCTAGGTCCTAATATAGACCTAATACAGGCCTAAGCTAGGTCATCATATAGACCTAAT
>NW_027587063.1:0-1331 GCF_028453695.1 Augochlora pura
CGCCCCCCCCCCTCCCCCCCGTCCGCCGACCTGCCGCATGACGGACCGCGGCGCAGCGCCGCGCCGGTTTCCAGCTTTTAAACCGGGCACAGATTCGCGTGGATCGCACGGACGGATTAAGTGGATTACGACGCAGTCACTTTGCAGAGCCCTTTGAGGCAGCCGGATCTTAAAAAATTAAACCGGCCCGACCGTGGTTTAAACCGCTCTGCCCGGCGCGCTTCCTCGTGTCGCCGTTGCTGTTTCCCGTTCAATGTTTCGTCGAGCGAAAACGTTCCGAGGAGCCTAATCGGCTCGTTTACGATGCACGCGATTTTTTATTCGAGACGCTGCTGCAACGGATTTGCAAGCTACACGGTTAAATAATACACGCGTACCTGTTCCGTTTAGTATTCCCCGCTGCTTTTAAAGCAGGTTGTTACCGTTCGACGGAGAACGTTCGCGCTTTCTCTGTTCCATCATTTATATCCCCGTTTACAACGAGCACGGTGAAGCCTCCCATAACCGAGCTATTAAAGAGACAAACGTGTAAATGTAACGAAATTTTTGGATAACAGATCCATACTACCGTGTTTGGTATTACGGTTGCGAACAAAATTGAGTGGACGGACAACGGTAATGGTTATAAATAAAATTTAGTCGAACTGGTATTATTAGGTTGGAAACTATGAAACGGGCGTTTTTGTTTAGTCCGCGTACAGTGGCGACACCCGTTTCATAGTTTCCAACCTAGTATCTAATCGAATAGAAAAGCTAGATAACAATTTATATGTATAAGGAATTATTTGTGATTCCAAAAAGAATTTATTCTTACAAGAGTTCATTTGGAGACTAGTTTATGCGAATGGTCTATGCGAATAGTTTATTCGAACAAGAAGTAAAGAGTTATTCAAATAAATACATAGAATAATCTGTTACGAGTACTGGATAACAATTATTTTTCCATTAAAGAGGAGTCATTCGAATAATTATTTTAGACAATTATTCACTCCAAACAATTTAAGTAATGTGAAACTCTTACGCCTCGAGGATACTAACATTGGCTTTCTTAACTTCTAATCAAAATGAATCTTTGAGTTCAATCAAGAAATACGCACTTATTATTAGCTTGGAAACTATGAAACGGGCGTCGCAACTGAACATAGACTAGACAAAAACGCCCGTTTCATAGTTTCCAACCTAATAATTTCATCGCACAATTTTTTTCAAGTTTGTAACGAAACTTCGAGCATTATGTATATATAATCGTTAATTATATATTTTGCTTGGTCGTGTGTATAGCGCATGCTAACGAAAATTTTGCCGGAATATTCCCTGGTTTTTGTTATCGT
>NW_027587064.1:0-3661 GCF_028453695.1 Augochlora pura
TGTCAATATTTTCCAAGGAAATTATTCCACGGAGCACACGATAATTCGAAAAACGAGAAATACCGATGGAAACATTGAAATTCACGGTCCCGTAAGTAATCTTCGAACAGCTGATAATACAATTCCTCTCGTACCGATAAAGTTCACGACAAAAATAACGTGTTCCCGGCGTGTCACGCGAGTGCATCCGTTGCAGGATCACAGACTCGTGCGACACAGAAGAAGACGTACACCGCTGCGACGCTTATTTTTATTTACCGATCTTTAATACACGTTTATCGATCTCGCCGGTTCAACAGAGGAGGATGCCTTTTTCCGCGGGAACCCGTGACATTTCAAGTTCGAGAAAGGTGCAGCGAAATTCGCTCAGGTGTGCCGAACGCTGTTTCACTTCTGGTGAAATCGTTCGCTCTGTGTCGCGTTAATCTAGCATTCAATTAATGTCAAAGGGCATCGAAAATACGCGCCAATGATCTACGGTTCGCTGCTCCCAGTGAAATCGATTGAACGAGCAGAAGTCGAAATAACAATCGAACCGATGCATACGTGATTCTTACATTCGTGACTCAATTGCGTTTCGAATTTTAATTAGACACGCGGGATAAAATTTTAATTATATTTACTTAATATATATATTTTTACCGAACTTTTCAGCCAACTTCTGCTCACTAAAGTTTCAGTGTAAACTTTTAAATACCAACTCCGAGGGTAAATATCGAATGAAAGTTATCATCCCTCGACCGAGAATTTTATGAATTTATAACAAAATCGTTTAAGTGAAATACAAAATTATGAATCCATAAGAATTTAATAATATAGGTTACACTATTTTCAGTTCACTAAAACGATTCGAATAAACAGTCTCGTTTCTGTTTTTCGCAATCGTCCTGGCAAGCATTTATTTCGCATAAAAATCTTCAGTCTAGCTTTTCTTTTAGTTATTACACTGCTAAAACCCAGCATGAATTATCGACGAAAAAGTAACTGGTATACATTGTACAAGTACTGTAGATTTTCTCAGTCTGGTTACTATCCACGGGGTTCGATCATTTCTAAATCATACCACCAAGATAAAATTCGAGTTCGTCGCTTCGTATTCTCGATATACAGAAGTGCATTACAAAAATTCGATTTCTCTGAACTTAGACCGAGCAAAAGGGTCCAGTCGAATCCGGTCGAGTCCAATGTGCTCCGTACGTTGATCAAACATTCTCGCGCCGACGCGGAGAAGCGTTCCGGGAACCGCGACGTTCGCTGGTTTTACTCCGTTCAATTTCGGAACGTAAAAAACGTCGCAAAAAGCTTACGGCGTCGCCGTTCGACGACCGGTTCCTGGAACCGTGATTCGGCGCGATTCCAAACAAGATTTTCGAGTGCGATACTCTTTCTCGCCTCCGAGCGTTTAGGGGAACAATGGGTGCCGTGGCCCGGGGTGGGGGATTCTAGACGCGGCGAAAAAGTTCAAGTTGATCGACGCTCGACGATAATCCTTCGGGACCACACTATTTTCAGGAAGCGGAGACGCTACGGTCGCCTTGAAGGACCGACGCCATTACGTATCGAGAAGTACTATTCTATGTCAGCCGGGTCCGAGAGACCGATTTTTTGCCCTGCATCCGGGATTGAAATCTTCGCGAAGGTCGAGGAAAGATTCTGTTGGATTTTCGAGTTCCAGTCCAGATTTATGAAGCAATTTTTGGTTGAAAAAATACGTGGTAACATGCATTTAAATTTTTCGATTTTTATTTTATTAAATAAAGTGGCTGCATTTTGATTTTATGAAATTCTTGAAGTAATTGAGATGGAAATCGAAGTATTATATTGTTGAATTTTCCATTTCTTGCTACACAAATGATTGGATACGTCGACCATTATTATATATCATTAGACCTCTAATCATGAAATCTGTACTGGATAGAAATACTTTCGCATGTTAAGATTACAAGGTTTTCGTATTTAAAAACAAGGAAATATGATCGTGTTGTCGAAAATGGTCTGATTCGGTAAATTTTGTTGCACCAATTTAAGTGCGAAAAGTAGCATCAAGAATAATGTAAAAAATGGGCGAATAAGGACCAGCACGTTGCTACTTTATATGTATATTAATTTTACGTTTAGTAGCGCCGCATTTGAAAGTAACGACAAAACATCAAGATATGTCGGTGTTAAAGTTTATCTACCGATAATGCACTCGATTCGAGGAAGTATGTTTCTGCTTAAATAACATACGACTATCTTGCAGTTCTATTAATTTCTGCGAGTCTAGTTTTGCAAATCTATGCTGTAATGGTCACATTAATAAATTATTTCTTCCTGGAATCGCATAGCAATTACGACATAACTAAACGGTTACAATTTAAAACAACGTAAATATTAAAGGAACTGGAGCATATCAATTTATTATTTGTAACCTATTCAAATTATTATAATATTTTTAAGTTATTACAATATTATAGAATGAAAGAGTTTGCTATGTGATTTCAACTTGATGCAAATAAGTGATGCGGACGATTTTTATTTTACATAAATATTCACAGTCTATCTGTCGTTACAGACCGTTATCTTTCCCGATTTTAAAGTGCAAATGAAGTTTTTCATTAGTATATAATAACTCTGCTGAATATGCGCATACATATATGCCTAGGCCATCTTTCTTAGAAATTAATATACTCTTGAAAGACAGCAAATACGGCTGGCACTTGATACCATTATCTGCAATCGATTAAGATTAAGTAAAGAATATACTTTAAAAATATTAAATAAGGAATTTGATTCAAAGAATGAAATAAACACTTCGACTTAAAGAACAATTAAATAAAGAATTCAGTTGATAGAACGATTAAGTAACCATTAACTTTGGAAATCAATTAAACAAGGAATTAAGATATATTCCGGAAAAGCTGCGATTACAAATGACAAACAATATTGCACTCTGCTCAGTTATCGGAGCACCGAATGATATTATCGCGTGTCTCTTAATGAGTAGCCCGAGAAATTCGCGAAACAGATCGCGATGCAATGGAAATTCAGTTCAGTGAACTCTACTCGGCAACAATCTTTGACGTCAAACATTGTTTACGATGCTAATCGTATTCGTTCTGAGAGTGTTCGATCGACGGCATTCTTTCAATAAAAATGTGAGACCGTTCATTCATTCATTCTATTGGGGGGAGGGGGGAGGGGCGGGGCCCACGGGTAATAGGAGACCCCATTAGGCGCAGGGGCAGGGCCTACCGGGGTGGGCGGGGCCTATCGGTGGAGGGCGGGGCCTACGGGGAATGGGGGACCCCATTAGGCGGAGGGGCAGGGCCTACCGGTGGAGGGCGGGGCCTACGGGGAATGGGGGACCCCATTAGGCGGAGGGGCAGGGCCTACCGGAGGAGGGCGGGGCTTACGGGAAATGGGGGGGCCCACATTGGCGGAGAGGTGGGGCCTACCGGGGGAAGGCGGGGCTTACGGGGAATGGGGGGCCCACATTGGCGGAGTGGCGGGTCCTATTGGGGGAGGGGCGGGGCCCACGGGCAATGGGGGCAACCATTCGTTCATCCAATCCAATCCAATCCAATCCAATCCAATCCATCAATCCATCAATCCATCAATCCATCAATCCATCAATCCATCAATCCATCAATCCATCAATCCATCAATCCATCAATCCAAC
>NW_027587064.1:3761-6040 GCF_028453695.1 Augochlora pura
CGAACGATTGGACGAACGAACGAACGATTGGACGAACGACTGGACGGACGAACGAACCATTGGACGAACGAAAGGACGAACGATTGGACGAACGACTGGACGGGCGAACGAACGATTGGACGAACGATGGAACGATGGAGCGATAAAACGAACGATGGAACGAACGATGGTACGAACGTTGGAACGATGGAACGAACGATGGTACGAACGTTGGAACGATGGAAGGGGACCAAGGGACCGAGTGAACTATGGGACCGAGGGACCGAGTGAACTATGGGACCATGGGACCAAGGGAACTATGGGACCGAGGGACCGAGTGAACTATGGGACCGAGGGACCGAGTGAACTATGGGACCGAGGGACCGAGTGAACTATGGGTCCGAGGGACCAAGGGAACTATGGGACTATGGGACTATGGGACTATCCATCTATCTATCCAACCATCCAACCATGTAGCGAACGTAATTTGGTATCGTGCCATAAACGAAACTCTTAAGCATATCTTTATAGAAATTATGCAACAGCAATATTCAAAACATACAATTCGTGTTACCATGATATTGTATATATATACATATAATTTTAAATTGCTACAACAAAGCATAAAATTCCACTCGACTCTGTTTTTTCTTGTTTATAGGAATGTAAATGTCTATAGATTGGTTAACGCGTCTATAAAACAATAAGAGCGATATCCATAAATTCGTGACGGTGTATTACAAAGAATCGTAATCAGTTTGAAGATTATGGAATGATAAGGTGAAGCAGATACTGTTGCGAGAATGATAGATGATCCCGAGGCATATAAAGGTTATAGAGCCCCCCTCCCTGCCCCGAAGAATAGCGCACGGTCTGTCTCGCACGGTAATCTTCGCGAAAACATAATTAGTTTGGCAAACTAAACTAAGCCGAGTCTCGTGTCTATTTATAACAACGGCCGCAGCCTGCCGTGCTAAATATAAGTTTAATTTATTAGCGTGTTATTAAACCCCGCGTATGGGAGTGCGCATCGATGCTCCACTTCAGATATAGAAACATCTCATGGAAACAATTAAGACGAAGGTTCCTATTTCATGTTGCGAAACATGAAAAAGTTACACGCGCCTTCGGTCGTGCTCATTTATTCCACTTACGTATTAGGGGATAATTATAGAAGCACGTGTTCGCAAAAATAAAACAGTGAGAACCGAGTCGTGATTCAGTGAACGAGACCTGTTTTAATTGACTAAAATGTATGTAATAAAGGTGTTCATCTGATTATAGAAACTTTAATGGAATCGAGCGGTTTTATTATTAACATTATATTTAATATTCTAAACTTGTGAAAAATTAGTTTGTAAAAATCAATCGTAAATTAAAATTCCTTTTACATCATAAATGGTACGTTGACTCGATGCTAAGTGGACTGAGAATCTTTATGCAAAATAAAGAAAATTCCAGCATTAATAACGAGCTAGAACATCTGCATCTACGTTTCTTTCGCGTTTGTATAATTTCGATTACATTTCAGGTGTTTTTACTATTTTGCATTCGATCCAAGATAGTCCGCAGTCTGACGACATCGGTACCTGTTCCGATGTTGTTCCCCAGAAATTGCCAAACTTTCCGCGACACCGACACACAGAATCATTCAGCCCGTTCACAACAATGGATCACGTCGCCGGATCGTGTTGCTCATTGACAAGCAAAAATAAGAAAGCGACGACACTACACGGCAAAAGAAAAACGATTCTGTTTGCAAGAATGAACCGACCGAAAATATCCGCGACCATTGAACGACGTCTTTTTTCAGTCGAAACTCGGCTCTACCTCGTGATTCTTCGCGGCAATACAGGCGAAAACCGCGCGCAATAAGAACGAAAAAGCTTTTTTCGAATATCGTGCAACGGTTACCGTTTATTTTTATCTTCGTGACGTGCTATCGGCTGACGTGCACACTCAACCAATGCGCTAACTAAGCCCGTGATTTTAGACAATAGTTATTGTAGTTCTGGTTCATACAAGGATTCGAATGGTGACCTACATTAAAAGCCGCGACGTCTTATCTGGAGTAGGGAAATCTCGGCTAATTGAATCTTATATAGATTATTTCACGCATTATTCTAGATTTTTATCTTAATCTTTAATACTTTTAATTTGATTCCTTTGCTTTTAATTTATATTCTTTCACTCTTAACTTTTGCCTTCCTTCTTTTTTAATACTTTTACTTTCTACGTCTTCTCTCTCAATTTTCACCTTTTATTTTTCGTAGATCTACTTTCAATACCTTCACTCTTAA
>NW_027587065.1:0-1331 GCF_028453695.1 Augochlora pura
ATCCCCTGAACGGGGAGGGGACCGGCACGATCACGGACGCAATTCCCCGCGACAAGTTGAAGAGGTCGGAACGTGGACGCCACGCGTCCCGTACGTGGTCTCGTGTCGCGAATATCGCCGGCGATAACGAGACCGTGAGCGCGTCGAGGGCCGCGTTACATTTTACAAATTAACGACCGTTCGCGATGGGGTGGCGTCCGCAGCCTGTCACCAGCGCCCACTCGACGCACGGCTATCGAACGGGCCGAGCAGTCATTTTTAACGCCATTTTTACCGGTCCACCGCGTTAGACAATTTAACGAATTAATTTTGCGATGACTGTAGCGAGAGCCAGGGGTGATTCTATAGGAAATCGTTTGCATTGATAATTATTAACCCTCGGAGATGGTCGAAACAATGATCACAATTTTAAGAATTCTTTGAATATAAAGTAATATAATAATTCGAAAAGTAATTGAAAAGATCACATTTATTATCGGTGGTAAACATAATGTAAAAACAGGAATTGTTCAAAGTTATCCTCCTTTGATTTCTTTCGTATATATATTATTAAATAAAAATTATTCAAAGAT
Source organism: Augochlora pura (assembly GCF_028453695.1). Lineage (NCBI taxonomy): Eukaryota > Metazoa > Arthropoda > Insecta > Hymenoptera > Halictidae > Augochlora > Augochlora pura. The sequence goes on from NW_027587065.1 coordinate 573, forward strand.
ATTTTCTTATCTTTTTTACAAAAATAAACAGTTTGTAGCAACAATTTAACTTCGTTGGTAAAAATTATTGATATTCTAAACTATATAAATATAAATTAATATTATCGATATCCTTCAACCCCTTTGGTAAAAATTAAAATAATTAAACAGTAATGATCAGTATAGTAAAAAATTAATATATTCAATAAACAGTAAAGAATTAATAGTGCGTTCACCTTGGACAATTTATATTTCGCATAAAGATCCGCCGGAACAATTATATTCCGTTCCAATTTAGTAGATAACGCGTGAAGCCTTCGTCACCGGTCTAATTCGTTCCCGCCGCGCAACTGGTTTAAATTCGGTTAGGGAAGTTATGGGAGCGTTTACACCGCTCGCAGAAAGCCGAAACGGCGGGTGCCGCATTTATTTGGCCCCGGTGTCGGTGTTTGTTTCTTTGACTTCCAGTTTACAACCGGCGAATGGCAACGCGCGGAAACCGCGGGAAAACCTAATTGCAGACGGCTAACGCTATTTCCGTCGAAGACGGCTTTTAATCGTTCCTAGTTAACAATATTTTTACTAAAGGGGTTGAAGGACATGTTTCAATCATTTCTATTTTAATTTTTACTATTTATTATATATGTATATATAATAGTGCTCCGACGAGTATACTCGTCACGAAGAAATGGCAATATTCAGTGCTCCGACGAGTATACTCGTCACGAAGAATTGGCAATATTCAGTGCTCCGACGAGTATACTCGTCACGAAGAAATGG
>NW_027587066.1:0-1331 GCF_028453695.1 Augochlora pura
CCGATGCTAATGGGCGTCCGAGTCGCACGTGCACTCATTGTCAGATCGCCACTCTCGAAATTTTTCTTAGCAGTTTACTTAAACCTTTGTGGCTCGGTGTAACGTCGAAGTCACGTACCCGTCTGTCCAACTTCCTTAGCCTCATTTCATTTTTAGCCACAATGATGAGTAATATCTTGTTCTGCTATTTTATTTCCGGAGATTCTGTATTTTTCAACTTTTACTTGATTTAACAAAGAAGATTTAATATCTTCGAATTTGTCAATTCGTTGGTAATTCGTGTGCAAAGATTGATATTTCCCTATTTTAAATGACGTTTTTTTGTGTTCATGTGCTAGGTTTGGACTACAGACGGTTCTTGTACTAGAATAAAAAGTCTAAGAACTTGTAACTGAATAGATAATGATACAGATACAGATTTACAAAATTTTGTACAAAGTAATATTGTAAACATTTAGATGCACAAACAAATGAAAACACTTAAGTAAGTTATTCAAGAAAGAAAAAATTGTGAAGCTATTTGAATATGATGCGAGTTTAATTGAGAAATTGATTACTACATCACTTATTTTATGCACTTAAAATCATTAAGAGAAAAAATATATAGATTTTATTCAAATACGTTGATTTGAACCAGATGTCCCAGGCGCCTGACTGTTCTTGGAATTTCTACTCAAAGTCAGTGTTCGTGATGTCGACGATTCTGTTTTTAATCTGCTCTATGTGGCGGAAAGGGGATCTTATAAATGTGATTGGACTATTCCAATGGCAATCCATTGGAATTCATTGGCATAATCCAATAATTTTCCCATTCCTACTTTCCTGGAAGAAAGTTGTAAAGCAGTCTGTCGCCTGAAACCCTTAATTTGAACTGCTTCGAATGTAACTATTTTTTAAAAGGGCAAAGAAATTAATATTTATTGTGTGCTTACATTAACGCGCATACTTAAATATTATTTACAATAGAACACAACTTTATAAAGGTTATATGAAGGCTACATATTTAAAAAGATATTTTATATTTCATATATATATATATTATTTATTTGTTTATTATTTATATATTTTAAGAGGATATTTTATATTTATAAATATATGACGACAAATATGCCTCAAGAGTTATGACAAGACGTTAATATTGATTTGAAAATTATACGATTTTTTAACAATTTCTATAGATCTATTTTCTTTAGACTTATATTGTGAACTTTATACACTTATACGGAATGTAACGTAAATGGAATTTATAGCATGATATAATCTATATCGTTAGATTACTATTTCCAAGCACTTACAAACGTTAAATAGAAAAATGAATTTGTATTGAACTC
>NW_027587067.1:0-1331 GCF_028453695.1 Augochlora pura
CAAAATTTTAGAAAGCCGCTAAAGGTGGAAAAATGCCGGAAAACCGCGAAATCTAATTTACCCTGTAACTACCCTCACGGACAAGTTACAGGGTTAAAATTTTGCACAGATGAGTTTTTATTGGTCAGCTATCGAACGGTCTATGACTCATTGAAAAATCGCTAAGGGCAGTTTTAACCATCTTAATCCGCTATGCCCTTTGTAGCAAATCCTCCTCCATTGAAGACGCTGGAGGCGATCGACCATGGAATAAAACAGATTATTAAGGCTATTCTACACCTCCATCCCTCAACTACAGATGGAATTTTATATACTGAAAAGAGGAATGGAGGGATCGGTCTACAAAAGATAGCTGACATAGTAAGAATAGCAAAAATCAAAAATGGCCTCCGCATGAGTACAAGTGAGGACGCTGCAATACAGGAAGCGTACCTTCATGAGGAAGCAACAATCAGTAAATATGCCAGGTCGATCGGCCTACACTGGCCTGCCACAATGGAGGAGGTCGAAGCAGCACGGTGCAGTCTGAAAAAGCAATGCCGTGAAAAGTGGGGACTTCTCGTCTCCCAGGGTCATGGAGTTAATGACTTCACAAATGACAGAATAGGCAATGGATGGCTCTATGACCCGGCACTGTTAAAGCCATCAAGATATCTAGATGCATTAAAACTAAGAACGAACACCTTCGGCACAAGGGTAGCCCTGCATAGAGCAAGAAAGGAAATAGATCCCAGATGCCGAAGGTGTAAATCCCAGATTGAGACCCTGGGGCATATACTAGGCAACTGTTTGCACACGAAGCCGAAGAGAATACGAAGGCATGACGAAATAGTGAGGCTTATTGAAGGCAAGGCGTCTAAGAAATCCGCTGTCTTCCTGGAACCTACAGTGAACGTAATTGGAGAACTTAAGAAGCCTGATCTGGTTATTAAAGACCAAGAAAGGCTTCTTGTAGTGGACGTCACCGTCCGCTACGAAGACAAAGAGAATTTGAGAAAGGCCAGGAAAGACAAATTAGACAAATACAAAGAAACTGCGGAATTTCTAGAAGCAAAATTAAATTGTCTAACAGCTGAAGTTATACCAGTTGTAGTAGGCTGTAGAGGCGCCCTACCTTCAGCCACGGTGCACAGTTTGAGAAAACTGGGGCTCAGTCGGGGAGAGATGCTAACAGTGTCGCTAATTGCTCTCCGTTCGTCAATTGAAATGGCGAACGAATTTATCGATTATGACTATATAATATGAATCGATTATTGGATCAAAAAACTTATATATTATAACTTATTTTATCCGCGTAATTTAACCGCTCGACGACAAGGCGTCGGCCGCTT
>NW_027587068.1:0-1331 GCF_028453695.1 Augochlora pura
ATACGAGCTAAGCAACGAAACATTACGCCTAAATAACTTTACCATTAACTTACAGGTCACTCAGGACACTCCAATCCCACCAGGTACTTTCGCAACTAGACTGTGTAGGATCAATCATGAAACCACTCGTGTTTGTTTCTTCAATATTGGTGAGCAAACGCAATACACTATCAATTCCATTAATGACGCAAATTTACAAAGAATTCCAGAACTCTAACAAAATTACGCACCTCACACATAGAAAGGGAACATCGAGACGCAATAACAAAAATTATCAGTTCATACCACGACATTTTTACACTCAACTCAGGCGATCTTCCTTGATAGAACCTTCAGACTCGCCTTATAACGCCCCAGTCTGGGTAGTACCAAAAAAGATGGACGCTTCCGGAAAAAAGAAATGGCGGATAGTAATAGATTTTCGAAAACTCAACGAACAGACAGACCAGGACGCATATCCACTTCCCAATGTAGACGAAATTATTCAACACCTAGGCAAAGCTAAATTCTTTTCGGCTCTAGATTTGTCGTCGGGCTTCCATCAGATCCCAATGAAAACAACAGATAAGAAATTTACGGCCTTCTCTACACAAGACGGACATTTTCAGTATAATAGGATGCCTTTTGGACTTAAAAACGCCCCAGCCACGTTCCAACGCATGATGGATACAGCATTACGCGGACTTATAGATAAATATTGCTTCGTTTATCTTGACGATATTATTATATTCGGATCAACCATACAAGAACATAATCGAAATTTAGCCATAATTTTTAATAGACTTAGAGAAACTGGATTAAAACTCCAAATAGACAAATGCGAATTCTTGAAACCGGAATTAGAATATTTAGGACACGTTGTTACAGCCGATGGGGTCAAACCCAACCCTGCAAAATTAGAGGCAATACAAAATTTCAGGCAACCTAAAACCCCAACGGAGATCAAATCATTCTTAGGATTAGCAGGTTATTATAGAAAATTTATAAAGAATATTGCAAAATACGCCAAACCCTTAACAGATTTGATTAAGAAAGATGTACCATTTCACTGGACAGAACGGCAGGGAAAATCTTTTAAATTCCTTAAACAAAAACTTTGCGAGTCACCCATCCTAAAATACCCAGATTTCTCACAAACGTTTACCCTGACTACCGATGCATGTAATGAAGGATTAGGCGCAGTCTTATCACAAAACGACCATCCTTGTTGCTACATATCCCGAACTTTGAATAATGCTGAGAAAAGTTATACAACCTCCGAAAAGGAACTATTGGCTATTGTCTGGGCAATTAAACGATTGAGACAGTATCTTTTGGGTAGGAAATTTATC
>NW_027587069.1:0-1331 GCF_028453695.1 Augochlora pura
TTTCTTCCAGGTCAGTGTTGTGGATGTATTTGCTGCCCCAGCATTCTTGAAAAACTGTTGTGCATACCGATTTGTTTCAATTCTCAACATGTCCAGAAATTCTAGTGTAAAAAATAAATTGAAATACTCTATTGGTTTTGATATGTTCGGTGGCATATGTTTAGGGCCAGTCATTTCCAAAAATAGTGGGCGCGGGTTATACTGGATATCGTTTTCCACATTTACTTCCCTGAAATTCGTCAGAGATTCGTCACTATCACTCTCGTTATCTTCATCTTGCGATTCTTCTTCGCCAGACTCACTGTCGCTATATATTCTGCGATCACACCGACGGCTTGGCGCAAATAATTGCTCATCCTCATCACTGTCACCATGTTCTTCAGTTATATCCAACTCGTCAATCATTCGCACTAATGCTGCGTCATTCATGTTCGTAACAGGGTATAATTTTTTCAAAAAGGTATCAACAAAACTGACAAAATTTTCTACTGCTAATTGTGTCTCTATGAAAACGTTGACGATTTTTGAATACTGACTGCACGTTAGAAGGATCAAGAAAGACTGAAAAAGATTTTAGGCTTGCCGAGTCGATGCACGCATGCCACTTGAATACTCCGATAACTATCATAAACATCGTAAAGATTGCGATTACGGTCCAGAGAAACTATCCCGTGTCGACGAATATTCGAGGGATATCCCGGGTCCCGTTTCTATCTTATCGCTCTAACATATACAACCCGCGGCACTAATCAGCATAAAATATAACAAAAAGTTAAATCTAATAACCATTTTTTCACTTGTGTTGCATCGAATATGAACCATTTTAACATTTTATAAAGTTATTTTGAAACACAGACCTCTTGTGATGAGTACAATAAGGCTCCAACGGAGGCGCAACGATATATCGTCGCTGGTATTTTTGGCAAGTGCTAAAAGGGTTAAAGTGGTTTTGATCGTCTAGTTCTAATAAATGTTTTAATGTGTTTAACCAGGTATGTTCGTTATATTCTCCTAATATAGGTTTTGTGATTTGTGTCCAAGAGGGTCTATTGGGTTGTTGTATAATTGGAATAGCTTGAGGTGAAGTTTTCCAGTCATTGTATTCGTCTAATAATTGTTGATCTGATTTCATATTCCCATGTTCACTCGAACAATCTGTCAGTTCGTCTAAGATTTCGTCGGGGCCAGTAATGGGTTTAAAAGGTGTTAGGTCGATTCGTTCTTCTGGGGAAAGCATTTTGTCGGAGGTAATCTTTACAGGATGGATACGGGATAATGCGTCTACTACTAGGTTCTCTTTACCCTTTTTATATTCGATTTCGTACTCGTAT
>NW_027587070.1:0-1331 GCF_028453695.1 Augochlora pura
GTGTGTGTGTGTGTGTGTGTTGAGACGATCGCGGGGCTCCGATACCGTGGGCGGCACATCGCGTGTAATTTACGAGCGGACTCGTCCTCGCGACTACGAAGGATTAATTTTTGCCGGGGTTGATGTATCGCCACGACAAGAAGGAAAACGCGGCGGAGACCGCGCGCGCGCGCGCGAGCGCGAGCGCTGATTTACAACGCGGGACGTGCGACCAATTTATTAGAATTACACAACCGGTATACAGATCGCGAAAGCCCCGGGACCGTATTCACCGATGATTTACGAAACGGTCGCCCCCCTCCGATCGGCCCGGAATCCGCGCGGAACTAAGATCCCTTCCGTTCTGATTTTATTTTGTTATTTTTTTCCTCCCCGTGATAGCGACCGCGCGGCGAGAGTAAATCTCCGGCTGTCTATGAAACGACACCTGTATACGCGGCCGAGAACGCGGAATAGTTTTTTAGCTTGTCATCGAGCTGATTTATTGTCGATGGTACGCGATGATTGCGATTGGAGAGCGGGTCTCGTTCCAATGGGTTTCGTTCTAGATGGGGGGGGGGGGGGGGGCTTTGATATTATCTTATGAATATCGTGGGCGTGGATGCGGGATGTTATTTTCGTTTGGTAAACATCGTTGGGAGAAACTGGGTATTGACTGAAAGTCTTGTTACGGTGGCACCGAGCCGATGTTATCCTCTATCATTAGCCATGAACCCTGGTCTCATGCTATACTCGCTGATAGTATGCACGCAATTGCTGCATGTTGCTTTGACAATCGAACGCGGCGCAACATTGTTCAGGTTTAAGTTGGAGACGAGAATTTAAACGGTGTTTTAATATTTTCATAGTTTTAATGTTTTTCACTTCATCATTAACTAATGCAGTGAAGTGTTTAGGAGGGTAGAAATCATCCTTTACACAGTATTTCTATTTAATTAAGATATCAAAATTCTGAAGGTCCTAAACTATCTCATCAATTATCTTGATATTTCAGAAGGAAAGCGTGTCGTAATTAATAAAATTATTTAACAACGAAGATGCACTTAATAGCGTCACCAACTTCTTCCCGAGAAATTATCAATCTTTGAGAAATTGTAACTCTGTTAGAAGATACCATAAAATTATAACTTTTTGTTTAAATTAAAGCTTGAAGTTTCTGCTTTACGATGTCATACTTGATATTTTTTATATCAGGCATTCCGATGACTGCAGTAATCGAATAACGAGAAAAGTCATGGTAGAGAATAAGAGAAAGCAACGTCCAATCATTCTGCATTTCCTTTCCCTTTGCAATGAGAACTTTAGGTCATTAAAAATTGCAATGTAATTTT
>NW_027587071.1:0-1330 GCF_028453695.1 Augochlora pura
GCCTACGAAGTTTCAGCACTCGGTTGCAATTTAGTCGCACAAGTTGCACGGTAGACGGATGAAATTTCTGTCGGAGAGAAGTTGCTCAACATCACCGAGTCAAAAGATCAACCGGAAATGACAACATCCCCCTGAAGAATCGATTGGATCGTGCCCGACCTTCGCCGAGATTTCTAATCCAGCGTGAGTCCTCGAAGGAGGGGAAACCACCGACCTTGGTATTCGCTGTTGGAGCGTGGAATTTCGTCGGGTACCGCGAGTCAAGCTCCATCCGACGTGACGAACGGTGTTCGCACCGTCATTAACGACGCTAATGAGGAGAGGTGGCCGGAGTGGGGGAACCGCGAGAACGTGACCGAAGAAAAACGAGGGATGATACGCGCCAGTAGGAATGAACGACCGTCTCCCGTCGTAACGGCGCTGACGATGCACTGTCGCTTCATTGTCGTTTACGCGCACCGTGCATAATCGCAATTTCACCGGGGGAAGGCTTGCGTCACATCGATCCGAAAGTTTCGATCGTTTCCCTCCTTCGACCGGCGCGAATGGCCCGTGAAATCATTTCCCCGCATTTTTTTCTTCCCGTAGGGTATTCGAGGATTTCCACGGAGCGAGGCTGCCGCACGGTTCGAGGATCCTTTAGAAATTCTCCACTCGTGAAATTGGTTTCCGAAACTGCTCCTCGATTCTAAATCAGCGACAGACGTTGTCTCTCGGTCGGAAAAAATTCTTCGTCCGTCTGTTCGGTCGGAAAGTCGTTCCGTTCTTTCGCGAGAAAATTAAAAACGATTTTTTAACGAATAAAATAGAAAGAAGAAGCTTGCCGACATTTTCTGAAAACTTTGAAATTTTATACTCGTGAAAGTGTTTTTTCACTGGAAAAATACTGCATCAAATGCTTTTTAATGCCCTTACGAAACGAAATTTGATTTGAAAATGAAATAACTCTTCCAAGGATCCGATAAATGTCTTCTTCGAAGAAAATATCTTTGGAGATAGAAATTTCATGGAATGAAATATTATCTCTCGATCTACCGTTTGGTAAAAATTCATCGTCAATCCGTATATTTCGTTTGAGGATCTATCGTTAACCGTAGAATTTTTATGGAATGAAACGCGACACCCTTGGGAACTCGTTCGAAAAATATTCTCGCGTGACACGTATGTTTTAGAACCCTTCGCGATAAAAGTTTCATCGACGCGAAGTTTTCTGGAACGTTTGAATCTGCGAGAGTATCGTAAAAGAGATTTCAAGAGAGAATTATTGAATATTGCAACATATCTAGAAGATTAATTCAATTGTAACAATTTTTAATATTCTGATGTGTTG
>NW_027587072.1:0-1330 GCF_028453695.1 Augochlora pura
CGACGCGATCAGGCATACTTCTTCACTACTGCAACGCAAACAGTGGCCCTTCGGCTCCCAACATCAACGCCACCAGTCTTCGCTTCAACCGAACATTTTAAGGTACGACTACAACGAAAGTCTCACAGCAGAGACTACGAAACAGCACGCACAACACCAACGCAAATTATTATTGAGACGATTTCAGTATTTTCTCATTAGTTTGACGAAATACCATCCATATGTGTGTAGCGTCCGTCCACACCGGGACAGCTTCGCGACTTACAACCGCGAAGACGAACCTTTCGTGTGTCACCACGTCGACATTTAAACACCTCTGTTTGTATCCTATGCTTGCCTTGACCACCGACCTGGGATCAACTGAACATTGTTTAAAATCAGTACGCAACATTGTATCCCACATTTCTAAATGGCAAAAGCATCCTTAACTGAATAAGTGAGCTGACATACTTTAGAATTGTAAAAGAAACATATTTTCTAAGTTCCTTAGTGCGGTTATTTATTATTGAAATAACTTCGAGACTCATTCGTTGAATTCTGATTGGACAAGGAATTATTTCAATTAAAATATTATTTACGCTCCTCGACGGGGTTAATTATTGTTAATCTACACTGAACACACCGTGTACAAATTTCATACGGTACATATAAGGTGTCATGCACACCAGGAAATTGAAACGGCTGTCACGGTTATACTGATACTACGAATTTATTTACTACTATACAGGGTGCGGCGCCTAAAACAGGTCACCTGAATAAATCGCTTGCTTTTGAAGATAGAAAAAAAGGGATCAGACCAAACTTACTTGATATCGAGGGACTCGTAATCTGATGTCATTAATTTTTTTATAGGTGGAGACGTCAAGGAGATATGAAGGTCAACTCTGTTTTTTTAAATGGAACGATATGGTTTTTTATTTACATTCTCACAGTGTATTTCAAGACGAATGCAATGACCTATTATGAAGGTCATTCAAGGTCACGCAAGGTCAACTGCAATAGAAAATAAAATGTCTCAAAGCACTCTTCGAACACTAAGATGATTTACATGTAACATGTTATGTGCGTATTCACTGCTACTTCAAGTGTTCAAAATGTCGACCTTGAACACTGAGACATAATCTAAAACGTTGCAATGCTGATGATACTGCCTGACAAATTTCAGTTGTATCTATTACAGAGCAAGCTCTTTTTATACGTTCTTGCATATCAACTGTGGTTGTTGGTTTTTCACGGTACACTTGTTCCTTCAATTTTCCCCACAAATAAAAATATAGCGGTGACAGGTCTGGGGAACGTGCTGGCCATTTATTACTTCCTGATCGACCAA
>NW_027587073.1:0-1330 GCF_028453695.1 Augochlora pura
GCGACGGTGTTCGTCCGAAAAATATCGTTCAATGAACGTTTCCTTTGCTTGCATTTTGAACTGCTGCGGTCTTCTCAGTGATTATTTATGCCAGCAAATACATGAGGAGTTTCAAAGAAATAACATTTCGTCTAACAGACGAAGAAATTGAGAAACTTTTTTAATTTTTTGATTTTTTTTTTATCATTCATACTGATTCCATTCTTTAATAACAAGTTTTTAGTTATTGTCTAGTAAACAAAAATTCAAACTATTTGACTCAATTTTAAAGAGATTATTCTTAAACTGAAATTGAAATTACTTGGTTGAATTTAAAAAAATTATTTTTGAGATGAACAGTTCTAACATTACAAAACTAGTCGATCGATCGCATTTTTGTTCCCTTTCTTTCACAGTTCCTGATGTTATACATACAAATGTTTCTGTATTAGATTGTACTGTTTCATTCAAGCATATATTAGACAAGTATTGATATCGATAGTTCTCTCGTTAATATTCAATAGTATTCGGTTTCTTTTACCAGCGACTTCTTAGGTTTATTAAAAATAAAACGCAATAATATTCAGCTTCACTGCACTTTTTTCATTTGACCAATTTTTATACATCGTTCTCCAATAAAAGTGCATGTAATCTACTTCAATAATTTAATGTACTCGTCACCAACTTCATTTTTATTTCATTTAAAGAAAACCCATTTAATCGTAGCTATACCAAAATCGATTCTGTCTTAAATAATCATACAAACTTGAAAATGACGTATGTACCTAGCTAAATTAAATAATTCTGTGTGTTGTTCAATGTATCAAACTGATCAGATTCCAAAGAATTTGCAGAAGCACTCAGGAAGTCGCGGGCAACTGTAAAAAGAGACAGCGTGTTATCAAAATGAGTGAAAGACTGCAATCTTCTGTAATAAATTTACAAAGTTAAGTGAAGCAGGGTGGACAAGAAGCACCACGTAGCAGCAGATTCTCGCTCGGTGCTGCCCTAACGACGACAGGGTTGGACAAAAAGTCACCTGATTGATGATAAACGAATATACCTCGTTAGTTATTATAAATTAGTTAATAACCGTTAACTATTAATCAATTTACTTTTTGCCCAATTATTACAATAACTTATAATAGCTAACGAGTTACGATCGTTATTCATTAATCAGATTACTTTTTGTCAAATTCTGAACGATGCTAGATCGACGAGCAAACGTAACTCTAAAGAAAGCACCGCTTTCATTGGTAGTAGTAATACTTCTGTTCGCAGCAGAATCGTAGGCAGAGAGCTCGGTTTGCAATCAGGGGCGTATGATCTTCCTCTCTCAGTTTCCCGGTGT
>NW_027587074.1:0-1330 GCF_028453695.1 Augochlora pura
CTATGACCAAATGATGACATTTTTTATGTGCAATTACCATTTGAAAAAGAGAAATCACTTTTGTACGATTTCTGTTATGTCTTATGTTTATGTTATTCTCATGATTTTCAACAAATAATGAAACACAATTCGTATCGTTTTATTCTCCCTTTATTTCTGCTTTAAAGCTGCTGCTTTTTATATTTTGTAAATATCACTTCTACTTTCGTTTTTACGAGCATTTTCGCAAACCTCTGCAAATTCGCCGATTCGGCCCGGTATTCTTCGCTTAGGCATGTTCTTTTCGCCGGTACTAAAAGGGTTAAACTGGGGATAGGAGACAAATCTTTTACAACCCTAGAAATCGTTAACATTCAGCTCATGCTTAGATTTCTCAGCCAACTATGGCCCGAAAAAAAACTTCTATTTGCGAGACAACCCGTAGTAATATATTCAATTGATGAAATAAACAAAATACTTCAGGAAAACCATAACGTAGACGGAACACAACATTTAGGCGAAAACAAAACTATAGCCAGAATTAAAGAAAATCATTATTGACCCTCTATGGAGGACGATATCTGTAAATTTATAAAATCATGCGACACGTGCCAAAAAGCCAAACTCACGCGTATTAGACCTAGAGATGAAGCAATTGTGACAGACACCCCAACCGAACCCAATGAAAAGATTGAAATGGACATTCTAGGCCCATTTCCTAAAACCAAACAAGGAAATCAGTTCATCCTCTCGATCCAAGATACATTAACAAAATATTTAATCCTAGTACCATTACAAGATCAAAGGGCTCATTCAATCCTAGATAAACTCCTACACCATTATATTTACATCTTCTCCTCTCCCAAACACATATTAACCGACCAGGGAAGTAATTTCATATGTAAACTCGTGGAGACGTTCGAAGAAATATTCAAAATAAAACATGTTAAAACCACTAGTTTCCATCCTCAGAGTAATGGAGCCTTAGAACGCACTCACGCGTTAGTAAAAGTCTTAATAAAAACCACTCTCATGGACAAAAATGTTGAATGGGATTCCACCTAAATGTCTTATGACACAACCTAAATGTCTTATGTATGGGTTATAATACAGCTTTGCACGAAGGAACCGGTGTTCCCCTTTCGAATTAACATTCGGACATAAGGCAAACATGCCGTCCACCATATCTACCACCCCCGCGTTAACAAGAAACGAGATATTTAAACTTTGGCGCAATCGCCACAATGATTATTTACGTAAGGCTAAGGAAACGATAGAAAAAAATAAGAAGCGATATAAAGAAACACAAGATAAACGCATAAGGATCAAAAGTATTATTAATTTAGGTGAT
>NW_027587075.1:0-11947 GCF_028453695.1 Augochlora pura
CGCGGGCGAAACGAGGCCACGGAAAATGAATATCCTTTTATTTAAAAGTCTGGGGCAACAGCGACGCCGCGCTGTTTATCTACTCGCCTCGCAAATAAATTGTTCAAGGAAAATACCATTTGACCTGGAACTACGCGGACGGTTCCAAAGCGGCGGGCATTAATAAACCGACAAAAACGGTCGGCACTTTTTAAATTAACCGGACGAGGGGAGGAGTGGAAGTGGGGAGAGGGAGGGAGAGAGGGCGAATGGGCTTCTTCTGAAGACGCATTATCGTCAACGACCTTCTTGAATTTCCGGGAGGATCCGCGAACGGCTTGGAACGCGGGCAAACGCCACCGGAAAAGTATCCCTCTCTCTCTCTCCCTCTCTCTCTCTCTCTAGCTCGAAGCAACGGGCTACGTGCAATTGTTTATAGTCGGTGGCCGTGATCAGAGTAGTTTCGAACGACGGAACTTCGTCGGAAAAACGTTAATTAGAATCGTCGATGCTTTCGGTTACTTTGTTACGTTTGATATTGTTTTTTAAGGTCCTCGGACAGGATAAATGGTTTCATGTGTTTTTTCAAGGTTTTTGGTAATCGTTCTGTAAAATTTTCACAGTCGCGATTTTGTATTTCGGATATTATAAAAAATATGAAAGGATTCGTCGGAAATCAGAGAACTGGAGAACCGTTATTGCGATTTAATTTTTCTAAATTCGCTATTATACTTACAATTTTTAATAATATCTATAGCTAATTCATATTTATAATTAACCTTGATAATAATGATAACAGTAATAATAATAATAACAAAATCTTCATTTTTCGCAGCCACAAGATCGCAACTATCAACAGATGACATAACCTACAATCAAAAAATAACTAACCACGATAATAGAACCGTTTACATTTGTTCAGCATAGTATAAATAAAACAAACGTTAATGCGCCTCGGATTCGAATCCTTCGCGCGAATTTATCGCAAACGCGTCGACGAACGTCAATGCTCGCGAATCAGGGTGTCGCGTTTTTGCAAATCGAAACGCGCTCGCACGGATCGATACCAGCGTGTCGCGCTTCGGAACGACGACGGGGCGCGGAGAGAAACATATTCGAATAATAGCCGACGCGAAAACGGGCGTCAAAGTTTAAAGCGACGGAATTGCTTTCCGCGCGGGTCCCAAATAAACGGCGATCGCCCGAATTGTTTCCATCCGATAAATTTTTGAGGGGCGCGCGCGCGACAATCCGCTTTCCGGTTGTATCGCGCGGCGCCACGGGATACGGGCGAGCGGAGGAGGAGGAGGGGTGGCATCGGTGGTCTACATAATAGAGGATCGTAGCTCCTTGCGAGGCTCGTCGGGCGCCGGGAACGCTGAACGCCGCCGCGGCACGGGACGGTCGTCGCGCGGACGGCGATCGCTCGGCCATTAAAATTCAAGAAACGCGTCAAACGTTCGACCAGATTGTCAATCCTCCCGGCGGCGGCGGCGCGGCGGTTCGATCATTAAGCGGAACAGGCGCTGAGGTTTGTACATTCCTATCGAGCACGGTGTTCGAGTCGAAGGAAAGTGAACGTTGATGGTAAACGGTTGACGACCACCGTAGACGGATGGGAGTGAAAGAGACAGCGCGTAGTGGTGGTTAGAAATTATATTGTAATACGATGTACGTGGATAATGCGTGCAATATATGTGGATAATACATGTGAACATCGCCGCTTTTGAACTCGATCACCTCCCTACTCTTCTCTTTTACCATTGCTTGCGATCTTTTAACCAGTTAACTGTGGCGCCCACATTTAAAAGTGCGCACAGTTCTGTGTCGCCAGAATCGAGCCACGACGAGTATATTCGTCGATCGCGGAGCAAGTTGCGCTGCTAAGATATTGGATGAAAAAGATGGGTTTATTTTATAAAGATAATATTTACGCACTTGAAATTCTTACGCCGCGCTGTACATATTTGATAAAAACCACCGACACTTGGTAAGATATGCACTGACACATACTTTTTGACACATACAATTCATTTTTCTCGAATATATTGCAATAAAAATAAATTTTCAAAATTGGTCAGAAATTAATGTCACCCAGGTAAAGGTAACGCGGCGACGAACGTTTTAACACTTTATCGACCACTTAACCTATAAATCGGCTTTCCCCCCGATCGGTAACCTGTGAATCGATTGCCATAGTAACCCTCAATTTGTTATCTATTATTGAGATCAATGTGTTAAATTGTACTACAAGCTTCAATAATATTCTATAAATTTTTAAATATTAAATACCGTTCGCTTTAAGATAAATAAAATCAAAGTAGAAACAAAAATTTGTTCAACCGGTCGATAAATTGTTAAGTAAAATTCTAATTTCTTGTCATCAATCTTTAAACATTGAAGCCACCGTAGACACGCGACAAATCTAAATTGTCTTCCTACCTACAGATTGGTATTTTCTACAAAAATATTGCAATTGACCAAGGAAGCCGTCACTGTTCTCCTCGAAGCAGCGATTTCCCAAACACCGGGGCAACGCGGACAATCAAATAGAAATAGAGCCCCCGTGGTCGTCGCGTGCCGTTGACCGCGTACGCGGCAATAAAATTAGGGTTACGACGCGGCCGTCCGCGTCCGGAAATACCGGGGGCTCGATGACCGATAGAGAAAAAGCAAAACGGCGATAAGACGGACCGTCGGTCGAATCCGCGCGCGGCGTTTCGGCGTTCGCCGGCCAAGATTCACGAGGTCATGATCATCGTCGTCAAACTCCCCGGCTTTCGGAGCTCCGCGAACCATAGGGACACGGGTAGATGCCGAGAGAGAGAGAGAGAGAGAAAGAGAGAGAAAGAGAGAGAGATAGATAGAGAGAGAGAGAGAGAGGGGGAAGGAGAGAGACGGTGCTGGAGGCCGTCGAAACGGATTGGTCGGTGGGTGGCGCGCGGGTGCCTCGCAGCACTGACGTCACGGTTCGCCCAGTTTGAAATCGTCCCGGCCGTCAGTCGCGCGCCGAACGTCGAACCGAATGCGTGCGGTGTTCCCTCGTGTGTTGCCCTTTTTCTCGACCCTTCGGAGTACAACCGAGCCGTACGAAGGTGCCGGTTAACGACGTATATAACCCCGGGGTGGTGCGGCCAGTCGTCTACGACCGACCGGTTCCGAATCACGTCGACCATCGTGAGCATTTAGAGCATCGTGAGAGAGCCTCGTCGGTCGGTGTACTTTGTGCGAAAGTTTCGTCCCGGTGATCGACACCCTCTCCGGCGCGTCGACGGCTCGTTGGCGGCTGCGAGGGTCCGGAAGCGATCCGGATATTCGTAATTTCCCGTCGATCGACTCGGAATGCCGTCGCGGTGACGGCTCGCCGGTGAGATATATCCGCGAGTGCCGATACGAATCGGGGTCTTGCCCCCCCTGCTGACCACGTGGTTTTGTGTCGTATCAGGTGACAGTGTGTTTTACGCACCTCTCTGTGCGCGCCGCGTCGTCGTCGTCTCCGCGATGCGTCCTCGCGCGTAAAAGCTTCGCGAAGGTGGGGGGCGGGGGGCGGGGAGAGAGAGAGATTCGATCCGACGATTGATCACGGGATTAGCGCGCGCCCGGTGTCGGTCGCGACTATATTAGCAGTTCCGTGTTCTAATATGCGTGTCGCGGGGAGACGGACCGACGACACACTCGCCGCCGGTTCACCGACTTTGACGAATTCACGCAGCTCCGTCGTGTCAGCCTGACTACACCTCGCAACTCTCTTCTCGTCGCCGATCAGTGGTTTTCCATCTCGCGTGTTTCTTTCTTTTTTTTTTTTTTGGTAAATCGCGTGGTACGAGCGCGGGTGATGTGCTGGTGCCTGTGTTGCGTCGACTGAGGACCAGTGAAACCACCCGGAGGTGTACCGGATGCCAAGACGATAATCGTTCCCCGTCTTCGAGGACCGTTCCGCCAGACACGCCGACGTCATGATCGCGATCATCCTGCTGTTCCTAATCGGCCGACCGGCTGCCTGGGCGGACCATTTGGGTGAGCCTTTTTTTCGAAGCGATTTCGAACGGTGCTCTCGCGACTTCGACTTGTTGCTTGGAAGAGTGTCTCGCGCGAGTTTCAAGGATCGCGAGCGATTTTATCCTTTAGAGTCGAGTGGTGCTTTTGTGGCACCAGTGAAAATTGTTATTTAAAAAATAATTTTTATATTATTGAAAACCTTTCTATTTGGAAGACTGAATGAATGTTGACTGTTGCTCTTTAAACGCTAATTAACAAAATAATAACCATAATAATAACAATAATAACACTGGTATTACCGAGCTCCAAAACGCAACTAATATAGACATATATATATAATTTTAAAACAACGATAAAATCGCATTTACATAAATATTCGTTCTATTATAACCTATAGTTAATCAAAAAATTTATCTGAAAATTTCACGTAGAAACATTTTCCTAATATCAGAAATTACAATAGAAAAAAAATCAGGAACCAATAATTTTTTCCTACAATTTTTGTCCATTTCGATTTTTAAAATTATTAACAGTCCATATTTACAAAATTATTGGACGTATCAAACAGTTATTACAGTCTTGGAACTATACGTATACCAATGATGCTTGTCAGCAGACAAAGGCGCAGAGAATTTTTGTTTCCATTTATAATAGCCCGCCGTTCAGTCATTGTGCCTTTATGGCGTCAATAGTTCTGGATCCCGTGTCAGGATGGAAACCGTGTTATACGGGGGATTTCCCCAATTATCGAATCGTGTTAGAGCGGAACTATGGTGCAGAAGTACCGTGCTGTACACTGTGGGGGGATACTCCTATTTGTTTACTGGAAGTAGAACATTTTGACAGCTCCATTGTAGAGCACGTCCTCGGTTGTCAATTTTGTTTGCTGGGCACCTCTGGCTCTAAAATGGCATCATTACTATGAGCTGCGAATTTTTAAGTTAAATGAAAATTGTTTGCGTCGGTTGCAATAAATTGGAGCTAAATTGAACGTTTTTTCAATCGTTAAAACCTTATTGATATTTCGTTCATCAAAAATTCATTGACATTTTATTAACGCCATAGTAAACTTATTGAAATTTCACTGACACCATAACAAAATTGACATTCCATTGATATCATCAAAAGGTTATTGTGATTTCAGTGACACCATGAAAATGCGATTGAGATTTCATTGACACCATCAAAAAGTCATTGAAATATCATCGACACCATGAAAAAAATCATCGATATTTCATTGACCATCAAAACTGATTCACTGACATTTCATTGACACCATCAAAATGCCATTGAAATTTCATTGACACCATCAAAGTGTCATTGAGATTTTATTGAAACCATAAAACAGTTATTGACATTTTACTGACACCATCAGAAATTCATTGACGTTTCATTAATACCATAAAGAAGTTATTAATGTTTCACTGATATCATCAAAGATTCATTGACATTTCATTGGTATCATTAGAAATTCATTGACACCATAAAAAAAATCATTGAGATTTCAATGACACCATAAAAATTCATTGACATTTCATTAGTACCATAAACCAGTTATTGACATTTCTCTGACACCATCAAAGATCTATTGACATTTCGTGGACACCATACAGAAATTTATTAACATTTCATAATTTTTTTCAATCCTCATTCCAAGCATTCTCACCATTTCAAATTGCAACCATGAATTCCACCATAAACGCCCAAAAACCCAATTTCAATCGCAACCCATAATCCACCAGTAAAAATCCTTTCCGTATCAGCTGCTCGTATTTTCTTCAGTTACTTTATTTAACCGTCTACCATTGTTACAAACGTCGTCCTCTAACACTCCGCGCATTGTCTGTGCATCGCCGGATATTCTACTGATCGCGAAACACCGACTACAAAAGCGACGGCGAATCGTGTCCATTTGCTGGGAAACGAACCTCCGTTGTTCGTCTCACTTACAAAATTTTTTTCGGCGGACGCCATGGCACAGCCCCTCAATTAAATTTCAACAAAAGCGTTCACATCGAAACATTTAAAGCGGCGGCGTCGACGCGATGGAACTAGTTCGAATACAAGCTCATTGTTCGGACAGTTTGCGAACTTTGAATTTCAAATTGTGCCGGACTCCGATTCCAGCTTATGCGTGCAGGCTCCCCCCTTGCGCGATTATTTAAAGTCCACCGATCCGTGGAAGTTGTTATAATTAATCCGTGGAAGTTGTTATAATTAATCCGCGGCGGCGATTTCCCCGTTGACCCTGGCCACACGAATAATTTTACCTTTCTCGAACTCGAATTTCTAAGCTCGAATTTTTAAATTCGGCATTTTCGAACTCGAATTTTCGGACTCGAATTTTTAAATTCGGTATTTTCGAACTCGAATTTTCGGACTCGAATTTTCGAACTCGAATTTTCGAAATCGAATTTTCGAAATCGAATTTTCGAAATCGAATTTTCGAAATCGAATTTTCGAAGTCGAATTTTCGAACTCGAATTTTCGGACTCGAATTTTCGGACTCGAATTTTTAAATTCGGTATTTTCGAACTCGAATTTTCGGACTCGAATTTTTAAATTCGGCATTTTAAAAAAACCTTATACGACGCGATATTAATTCCGCCGTCGGTTCTTTAATTTCGCAGCGGCGTAAATCGCTGGACATTCGTGATCGATACCCCGGAAACGCGTCCAGCCGTCGAACACGCGTCGGAACTTCTCCGAATTATTTGAAATTCCGTGAAAATTTCGGTCGAAGCCTCCGGGTGCCATCGCTCGGTTATTAAACGAATACATTATAAAGGCTAATCTTCGGATATTACATAAAATCCGCATTTAAATGTGGAATAATTTTGATGTAGGTCATTTGTGCATGGCGATGCGATTATATTCAGCGCCGGGTTCCCCGAATCGCTTTTAATCCGGAGTTGTAAAAGACTTTACGTGATTCCGGATTTCCGAAGTTATTCGATTAGTACTTGTTGGTTGGCGCGGCAGAGGCGTACGGGGTAATGATAAAATCTAGTAGGACGAGCCATTAATAATTCCAAGTGAACGGGACGACGGTGATGTAATAAATTTTACTCTGTTCCGAGTGTTACTTCATCGCGCGAACTGTCACTGACGGCGATCGTGACGGATCTTACCGAGACGATCGTTCGTTGCGTAGTGAGCGATTAAATCGGTTTTAATTCAAGCTTTAATTATTCGTTATTCATTAGAATAGAAATTATTCGTTACTTATTGGAATAGATATTATTCGTTAATAATGTAGAAAAATGCAAGAATGGGGTAAAATACAAATGTGTATAATAATAGAAGTATGTATGTATGGATAGGAATATTTCGTGTATTTGTCAAATATTTAATGTGTATTTAAAATGTTTAATATGTACGTAAAATATGTAATATGTGCATAAAATACAATATATAATATATACAGAAAATATCTAACCTAAACAAACAATATTTACCATATATGTAAAATATTTGACATATGCATAAACTATTTACCATATACATAAATTATTTACCATATACAAAAAACATTTAATAACCAATTTTAGCACACAATATAGCAAACACTGAACACACGAACGCAAATAAAAAACAGCATAGAACACATTAAACGTCTGAAAAACTATTCGCCGTCACATCGCGGCGAAATGAAAAAATTCTTTCACTGGTCGCCGGCCGAGCCCTTTATCATTAAAAAAAAGAAGAGAAGAAAGATTCGAGTCACTCGGCGCAGCATTAAAAAAGTTGCATCGCTTTGGAAGTTTGTCCGAGTACTTTTTTTTTTTTGTTGGACAGTGTCTTGTTACGTTGCTTTTCCGCTCTGCAATTTCACGGCGGAGGGGGGGGGAAATATAAAACGTCGGTAAATTAATGAAAAAATTTGTAACAAAGCGAAACCGTTGGCCGGACGGAATATTAACTCGGCGAAACGGTTGCTCGGACGCCGCGTACTCGGCCGGGATTTTGTTTATATAAAAATACATCGGTTACAGAAAAATGGGGGGTGGGGGGAAGTTTCTTTATGACAGCGTCGAAGCGAAACAGTTCGGTCGCAATTTCCATATTTCCAACGGAAGTGAATTCATCGCGTGGATATCACGTTTTTTTTTCCAGCGGCCTGGAAGACAGACGAGAAGAGTGAATTTCTAAAGCCCCATGAATTTTAATCGGACCGGCTCTACACACCGGGCGTTTTACGTCCGGGTCTTAAAATTTCGTCGTAAAGAAGTTTTCGAGTTTTAAGGCTCCCTCTTTTTCCCTCTCTCTCTCTCTCTCTCTCTCTCTCTCTCTCTCTCTCTCTCTCTCTTTCTGTGTCGGCGCCGCGGACCAATTCGTTAACCACGCCGGAGGGTTCCGTTCGGAAATCTGACCTAGTTAACATCATTAAATCCTACGCATTCCTTTCTTTTTTAACCACGCCGCGCTGTAAACGGCGCCGCGCGCGAGATACCCACACTTGGCCTGCGCTCTTTCGACATTCCCTCCGTGCTACGAACAGCAACAATCTATTAATATTTATACAATGTAGGCCGGTTCATGCGTCGTCTGAAATGTGCATTGGACTACCAATTTTTTCGACACAAAAATTGCGCCGTTTAAAGGGGCGTGGTACGCAGCGATTTTAATTATTTATTCTAATTAATTATAATAGTATTCCATTTATAGTAAATAGTATTCCATTTACAGTAAATAGTATTCCATTTACAGTAAATAGTATTCCATTTCTAGTAAATAGCATCCCTTTTATATTAAACATTATTCCATTCATATTAAACAATATTATCGTATTAAATATTAACACCACAATATATCATATTATATTAAACATTAAGATCAAAGAATATCCATTAAAAAAACCATTCCACCAACAACAAAAAATAAATGCATTGCACAGCGAGTGCGACAATTTACCCCGACCACCCTATACATAGTAAAAAGTCTGTCGTCGACAAATTTTCTAAAAACGTTCACCTCTAAAATATCGATTTTTATATTACGCAATCGACGCTTAAAAAAAAAATCGTTTCGTTCAACAACATTACAAGCTCCGCGCGCGTGAAACGCATGTATTGCGTTGGCTTGTTGATTACGCTGTCCAAGGCATATTTTTCTCAAAGGTAACTTCTCCAATGAAGTCATTGTGTTTTTCTTTTTTCATTGCCGCGTTATTAATAGACGATCGCGTTCGAATGATTAAACGGGCGCCGCTCATGCATTCTTATCCTTTGAGGAAACTGTTCTAAGAGAGAAACGTTATTTATAGTGTTATTCGACGATGTTAAACTGGTCAACCTGTTGCGCGACGTAACACACACACGCACACACACATGTGCAACACTCGTTTTATGATTCCGTGCGTTTCTGACGAGAGTCGAAGAGATCGACTGTGTCCCGGACTCGTCTCTGTCGAGGCACCGGATAAAAATAATTTCGCGATAATAAAAAGACGACGACGACGCGACGGGGGGCATCGGCACGCGATTAATCGGGGGAAATTGGACACGGTATTATTTCGTTCGTGTTCGATTTCAATGCGTATTCTCTCTGTATCCGGCTAGTCCGTTATTAAATACTACTCGTCCCGCGTGTAAAACCGGGGGCCGCGTAAATGTCTCTGCGATTTAATCGAAATATCAAAGAGCAAATTCGTGCCGGATATCGAAAAGCGCATAATGCGCAGAAAAATGGGACGGATTTAACAATAGAGTCTCTGGCGTATCGAATTTCATTGTTATCTTTATCGTTCTGTTTATGAGGTCATTTTTGCTATTTTTTATTCTGGTAAATTAGTTGCAAAATCGATGGTAAAGTTTTATCGGATGTTAAGAGGTTAGGAGTTGGGGGAAAGTTGAAATGATTTTGTGTAAATTAAATGTTTGTATATGTGAATAATATTTTGAAGTACTGTTTTGTTTAATGATTAAATGAAATATTTGTTTAGTGTATTTACTATATCTGTTTACTATATTTACTAATATAGCAAATGATATATAATAATATAGCAAATCATATAACATAATATAGCAAATGACATAATATTGTATCTGCTACATTCACTATTAAATATAGTAAATATATATATATTAAAAAAAAATTTGAATACAGTAATATACTTCCTATATATAAATATTATTATAAAATGTAACAATGCTAAAATATCTACTACATTTATTTATTCCATTTCTCCACTATATTTACTATATTAATTTACCACACTTCCCTTACTATATTATACACACTCGACCAGCTACATCATCCGCCACACCATACAACATAAAACAATCAATCCCCGGTTAAATATTGAACGTTGTTGCAACAATACCCCGCTTATCAGATGTCTCCGTTTAATCGCCGAGCAACTTGAACTGTCGTTTCCCGAAATCTAGGCGAGCCATAACGGTAATATAGCATAATCGCTTAATGAAGTTAAAGCAGTAGGTCTCCCCCGTACCCCCGCTGTTGCGAATGCCTGTGACACCGGCACGGCATCGCATCTCGTCGGATATATATATATATATTAGTTAGAAATGTCTCGTTTCGCGGCGTCACACTAGCAAACCTTAGCCGAATATCTCCGGCTCCGTATTAAGCCGGATTCTCACTATCCGATAACTCATTAGTCTCTGTCGAAACATTCGTCGAACAATGCGAACGGAATACGCAACACGGCAAGGTTCGCCTTAAGTACATCTGATTTTGCTAGGCAGTTAATCTATCACGGCGCGCCCCCGTCGCCCGAAACAAATATACATAAATTTTCGAAACGACGTATATAGAATATTAATTTGTTCCTCGGATGAAACAATCGTCGGCTGTTCGTCAGGTTTTCGTTCATTAATTATAAAGGAATTTTCACTATCGCTGCGAACTTGATAATATATTATTAAAACAATAGTATTCGCAATATTAATTCTATTTTATAGTTTAGAATATAAATATAAGAAGGCAAGATTAAATAAATAAATAGCTTTGGCGACTGAGACATAAGCTCCAATAGGGTTGAGAATTCTACTTAGATTTCGTCGCGTTCGACAGACTATATTTACTGTACAATTATTGTTATTATAAATTTTAAAAGCTCATTGCCCAGACCAGACATTTTATTTAATTTACTTACAGAAAAAGCAAAGCTTCATCTTTGTTAAATCTACAGAATAGAATTTCCTTATATTTATTAAAATCCACTAAACAGAATATTTATGCAAATTGCTATTTAGCAAAAATTATGATACGATAACTGAAAAATAAAATATTAATTAAATAGGCATTTTAACGATTAAAAAATAAAACGCCGCGCTCCCGAAATCCGCGCGATAAATTAAGTATAAAGTACAAGGACAGCGATGCGGGACAAGGTGTCGGCGCCAATGGCTGAACGGACGCGGGGCCGGTAGTTTAGCCGGTGTAAACTCGTTTACCATAATGCGAAACGTGCAGATCAAAACTCTTCAAAGAGGCCCGGGCGTGCGCGCCCGAAGAAACCTTGTTAAAGTTTCTCGCCCCCCGGACGGGACACAAGAATTTGTTTGAGAGCGGTGCGCGCGAGCGCGCGTTGCTCCGGCTGGCGCATTCATGGAAACGATAACGTGTTTTCTGATAATTCCGCTAATTAAAGGGCCCGCCGCCCGCCGACCGTCCCAGATAAAGTCGTCTCTCCTCGCGCCGATCACGCTCCGGAGAGGAGTTTCTTTAAACGGGCTGGCAGACGGTTAACGGAATGCCCCGTCGTCGCCGACGTCGTCGTTCGACGGTCGTCGGTATCCATCGAAGTGCGCAATATCGTGCCATGATATTTGTGTAACAACTTGGAACTGAATTTTCTTGCACGGCAATTTGCCCGGCGTTCTTTGAACTCGTCCCGTGCCGTACCGACGACGTTCGTCATTCGATTACACAGTCAATTGAGACAGGGGAATATATGTATATAGGTTGGTTGTAGCTGTTTGCTGCGGGAAAACACAGCCGG
>NW_027587076.1:0-6039 GCF_028453695.1 Augochlora pura
AGATCATTTATACATATGCATATATATTATGAAAGTGTATCTTATATGCACACATTATATCCATATGCATGAGCCCATTGCATATACAATAAAGAAAGTCTTATTTACAGCTAACTTGGCAGCTTATGATCTAATTGCAATACCATAAAAAGAATGGTAATAACGTTTTTCTTCATCACACATATTATGCTTTATTGAACACAATTGTAGCTACTACAAAAATCTATCTCTACTAACAATATCAGTGATCGCATTATTCAAATAGCTACAACTTTTTTTTCAAAAAATCAGATTACAAAAATTCGCAAATATATATTTATTTCGCGTGCATTTTGGTGTCTAATATCAACTCAACAGCTTCATAATTGAGTTTTCTAACAGAATCCACCATGATTCATGAATACGCTAATACTCATCATTCAGTGCAATCGCAATTAATGAATAGAATAAAATGCACTTTTTACAAAAATAAAAAATAAGAGAAACGGGTGAAAGTAAGAGAAATTGACTGTATTAATTCGTCTGGCGAAAGAACTGATGCTTCGAATGTTTTAAAATCAAATTAGGTATGTCGTTTGGTATTTATATTATTTTGTCCCTAAATAAAAGTATCGCGTTCATGGTGCTTCCGCATACTATAGTATTTAGGTTAAGTAGTATACTCGTCATCGCAAACATTTCACGACACATTTGAAATACACACAATTCAAAGAAGACAATTTTCCAAAACTGAAAATCAAAATTCTGCAAGAAAGTCAATTTCCCGAAACTCCACGGCAAGATAGCCAATTTATTCCTCTCCATAACCGTTGCAACGCTCGACCGGATAAAAACCATCGACGTGAGAATTAAATTGATAGGGGCCAGCAGTGCGTCGAATCAGATCGGAGCGATCGCCTAAAAAAGGAGGCGTGTAACGGGAGATAAGAAACACCCAGGTGCACAGATTTGACTTGCTAAGCTCGAAAAGGGCCGCGAGCCCCGATATTAATCAGCCCGGAGATCCATCCTCGCGCCGCAGAAAAATAAGGAAACGCGCCGGCCGGGGCAAGGATTTACCTTTGGTTCGGCGGCGAATTACCATAGCCGACGCGCGCGCGCGCGCGCGTTCTCGAGAACTCAACGCGCGGAGAAATTTACTGCCGCGATTCGAAACGAGGACCGTATTTTTTGTCGTCGGGTCACGGCGACGACAGAGCGAGAAGCGAGCAAAGTCGTTCGGGCTCGTCTGGGCAGGGCTTACGTTCACGCGTGAAACGAGAGAGGGAGAGAGGGGGTGAGAGAGAGAGAGTGCCGCCGTAGCAGGACGATTTGTCCCGGAGTCGAAATATCTGCGAAAAATCAAGTGAACGACCATGTAAATTGCCCTCGTCAATTTTATTTTACGGCGGGGCGCCGCGCGCGCGCCGTCCGGCTGTGATCGTCGAGCGGAGTCGACGCCGACGCGCGCGTCACCGCGATTTACGGCCCGCGAACTCGCTTAACATTTTTCCTAATCAACTAACCCGTCCGCGCTTTTAACGCGGACTTTTTCTTTTCGAATACATATTGTGGTACGCGCGGCCGCCGTGGCGCTTAATTAACCCCTTGCCCGGGGATTTGACAAGAGAATTGCCTCGAATTATCTACGAATAGATTGGTATGGATCGATAATCTTGGCCACCTTGAACTTTTTTCCCTATTTAGATAGGATTATTGTCAGACCGCGGATTTAACCGCTTGCAGTACCTTTACCTTCGCAATAACGATGCTTAAATGAATTTTTACTGTAATAATATGGAATATGAGATAAGAGCGTTAGGGTTATGTCACAGTCGGATCGAGTGAAGTGTGAATGAAGAGTGTAACTGTTCTTCGAAATGAGAATGCACGTACGTACGAATCGGTGATTAAATATGGTCGTGTATGAGTGGGTTTTAACCCTTTGCACTCGAAGCCATTTTTACTGTAATTCTAAAATAACTTTTCTGATATGTTGCATTTCCATTTTATATGACAAAATGTTTTTTATGCATATGAAATTGAATCTTGTAACTCACGCAACAATGGTCATACTCTTAATAATTTTTGAAATTTAATTCTTCATAATATAAAAATTATTTTGGAATGTACTGTAACAATTTTAATGGTGCCCCAGAGTCACCATTCGAGTGCAAAGGGTTCAGAAGGCAAGATTGTCGTGAGGGTGGAAGAAAAGTTTTCCCCAGTTGCGTGAGAGGGTTGAGAGAGCGAAGACGATCCGTGTGAGAAAGTGAGAAACTTCTGTGGAAAGACTGTATTTTATTTTATTATTTTTGTTTTTCCCCTGTTCTATTATTAAATATCTTGTTAAAGTAACTGTGGTTGATCCTTGTTGTCGAAAATCCCTACAATAATTTCTTAGGGGAGAGATAAAATCCATACTTTTAGTGTGCTTACATTTACTTCAGCGCTTAACCCTTGGAGCCATTTTAACTGTAAATCTGAAACAATTTCTCTGGTTCCGTAGTATTTATTTCCATTCTACTGAACAAAATCAATTTTTATACATACAAAATTCATTCTTGTGACCTCTACCAACAGTTTTGCTACTTGACAATATTTTAAATCTAAACCTTATTGTTACAGAAATTATGTTCGAACGTAATAGAATAATTTTTAGTGGTGCCTCATAGTCACCACTCGAGTGCAAAGGGTTAAACATTAACAATGATAGGGCAGAATTTTATTTCGACTTAGAGAAACGAAGTAACATTTACAAGTAATCGATCATTATCAGAAGTCACCGCCACGAGTCAAACTCGTCAAAGTACGCCAAGGGGTTAATACGTTCTTGAACGCTGTTGCATTCACTGCCATTGTGACATAACCTGGGTATGAATGCTATAATATTCTATATATTTTTTATTCTCATTTTTATTCTATATGAATGCTATAAAATGAAAGAAACGCCACCGAACAAAATTTCGATCTCGCATATTAGATTAAAAATAAATCTACCTGTCTCGTTAAAATGTGACTATCTGCGAAAGTGTTATGGTGCGTGGAAAAGCTTAAGTGCTCGAGGTAAAGCGAAATGAATTTATTATTTAATCAAATGCGATTACTTCTGTTAGCA
Source organism: Augochlora pura (assembly GCF_028453695.1). Lineage (NCBI taxonomy): Eukaryota > Metazoa > Arthropoda > Insecta > Hymenoptera > Halictidae > Augochlora > Augochlora pura. The sequence continues at coordinate 3,098 of NW_027587076.1, forward strand.
CTGCTTACGAAGAAGATATTTGTCTATTTTTCCTGTAATTCCTAAATTATTTCATTTGCGTTCACATCTATTGATTCAGCTAAAATGGCACCTAAGATTAAAACTGAATACTGAGGTGTATTAGTTAATGAAATTTGAGATAAATATTCTGAGAGGATCCAAGATAATTAATTTGTTCATTCGGCCTCTTATAAAAGAGTACCAGTTTATTAAAACGTGCACATAATTTATAATTCACCTAATGCATTCATCATGATAAAACTATGCACACCATCTCTCCGTTTGTCTTAATCATATTTTAATAATATTATTATAGTTACGACGTACAGTCTCATCTCTACGCGAACGTTCTATTCTCAAATATTGTCATTCTATCGTATCATCTCCATCACCGAACACGGCAACGTAAAACACTGACAGGTACACACACACACACAAATAAATACTGGCAGGCCGACACATATTTGTTGCACGTACACTTTCGTTATTGCGACCAATTGTCGACGAATCACTGTGCTACATTTTTGGTCGCACATTTGTGGACACCATTTTCATGCGTATAAATAAATAGAGTAGTACAGGAGTTTATTTATTGCCGCATGATGGCCGGTGATGAAATGACTTCAACGAGACAAAGGAGAACGGGGTGAATGGAACGGGTTTGTTTTGACCACGATATCAAAAAACAGCTAAATGGCTATTGTACTTCTATTAGCTACTATTGGAAAGGTTAAATATTTGTCAATAAATGCACGTGTGGTGCCATTAATCTGCTTGCATATTCCCGTGAATTCTTTTGACTTTCTTAAACGCGTATTTTGTCTCTTTTATGACTCGATTCTATTCGAACGGCACTGATATTTTTGTGTAATAAAAATTTGTGTGTAATAAAGTGTAATAAAATGTATTACAAAAATTCAATTATAAAAGTTATTTAACGATTATTAATCACAGAATAATAAAATTCGCAGAACTAAGAAACTCCTAAGATGTGCATTAAAAATAACCTATTCGAATAAATTTCTCTAAATTAAATGAGGTTTAACCCTTTGCACTCGGAGCCATTTTAACTGTAAATTTGAAATCATTTTTCTGGTTCGTGGTATTTCCATTCTATTTAACAAAATAAATTTTTACGCATATAAAATTTATTCTTGTGTCTCCTACCAACAGTTTTGCTACTTGACAATTTTTTCAATCTAAACCTTATTGTTGCAAAAATTATTTTAAAATGAAATAAAATAATTTTAGTGGTTAATTAGAGTCACCACTCGAGTGCAAAGGGTTGATGTAACGCTTTAATTATTTTCGTAATTACGTTTGGACGAAAATAGTTGAGAACACTCTGAAAATATAACAGTACTAAACAAGAGAGTTGCAAAGAAAATAATGAAAATACACAGACTGTGGAGATTTATGCGCTTATTACAAAAATGAGTAGGAGAGGCAAAAAATACTGCAACCCTTTGAACAATTTCAAAGTATTATTATATTAACTTTGAGTAATAAAATTAATTAAGGAAGAAAATCAAATTCCTACAAAGCTTGTTCTAATCGTAGCATTAAATAATACTTTCAATAATGATGATAAAAACAATAAATAAACTACGAAAGTAAAACAGTAAAATCTCTTAAACAAATGGCTCCTGTATCTCGTACCAAATGCGACAATTTTCATTTCAACACAACCATTTCTAATCTAACAATAATCAATAACAAACGCGTACTACCTGCGACCCCAGAAAAATGTTGAATAATTCAGCAGTATGAAATATGAAGTTCGCGGTCCGCCAATAAAATTGGTGTAGCTCCGTTTATTCCCACATTGCGGTTCCGTCGACGGCGCCGCGTCGTCCCGTTTACTTCCACTGCGGTCGTCGGCGGCTTTGTGTATTTCTAATTAAACGTTCCACATAGCCCGAAACGTAAGTGAAACCCTGTTACGGGTCGTTGAACTCTAACACTTTCTTGCATCGCGAACGAGACGGAAAAAAAGACCGTTGAAGGAGTTTGCTCTAAGAAAAGGAGAGCTCCGAAGAAGCTCGCTTTTATTAGCGGCTACCGTTATAGCATTCATGTGAATTGTTCAGAGTCCTGATATATTCGACACGTTTGATCCAAGAGAAATATCTCTGGCGAGATAGCAACTCTTTAAACTTGTACCAATTTACCCTGCGCGGAGATGCCAAACCAGCGATAGGATGACAGCGGATCACTGGAAGCTGATGCGAGGATCAGCTGTTCTATTTTTACTAGTGGCTTTTACTGAACATATCTACAAGTTGGCCCATTTTCATTTGCAATAATATAATAAGATAATACAACAGACTACGTATCGTTTTTTTTAACTCTTAATTAGATATTTTTGACCATAATTGTCATAACAATATTGTAACTTTTATTCAATTGTGTCTGGTTATTAATAATAGTAATACGTAACTGAACGTTTGTTTTCGTTGACCGTGAATGTCTCCAGACTGTTTATGCAAAATAAGGACGATGCTTCAACAAAGTGTGTTGGCGGCATTTGAACATCTCCGCAGCAACGCCCGTATTTTCGCCGCCCGGCAAACTCGGGCACTGAATCAAACGGCCAAGAATTTGGACATCACTTGTTCCAAGGTTCGGAATCGTTAATTGCTACAGGAGTAACGAATCGACCCAGTTTAGGACCGCCAAGATACACAGAGTCCGGCTAAGCAACCTTCCCGCAGTGTACATCCAGTAATTCGTATGCTGGCGGTATGTCAACTTTGGAACTTAATATCTTCGGAACGGCTGGTCCGAAGTGCGCGAATCCAAAGTGTTTTCAAAACATTCGGACTTATCTAAGAAAATGCGGTGCACGATACGGACACGTGGACGAATGCAATCCCTGACTATAAGAAAAACTGTCGCGTGTCATGCTGCGAAAAATTGTTAATTTACGCGTTAATTTAGCG
>NW_027587077.1:0-1329 GCF_028453695.1 Augochlora pura
TCGTTGTGATTATTATTATAAAAAATATAGAAGAGATTAATTGAATCATTTTACGATTTCTGACTTTATTATCTCGAGAAATGTCTTATATGCAATTCAAGTTCTATCTTTGCGTGCACCAATTGCCGCCTCCGACGTGTTTAATGCCGCAGGATCAAACCTGCTTTTTATATCATCTTTGATAGAAGGGATCGCGGAAGGATTACAATATCCAGGATTGAAGAATCGGATAACCGAGGCCGTAAACACTGCAGAAAGACACGTTCGGGAGCGTCATTTAAATTTAACTAGCAATATCGACAGGTAATACCGGTGTCGAGCGCGGCTCTCCTATCAAATATACGATAAATTTTTAGTATCCGATTATTCCAAGGTCGATCTCAACGCCGCTGCCCAATCAGTTTACATTATTTATAGATTGTCCGTGAGACTCGCCGAGTAACTCGAAAAAATGACTCGATTAAAGGATCATCAAAATCGTCCCCGATTCTGACCGAATTATATCTCCTTATCGCATACTCGAAACGTCAACTCTAACTATGACATAGAATACATCGCTTAAAAAACAAGTGAACTTATTTTATAACATAGTAAATACTTTATTCAAAATATATTAAAATCCTGAGTAATAGATTATAACTTTCTAGGTAAAATAAAGATTGTCAATAGAAATTCCAAAGTGCCACGGGAAATTTCGATACTGCTCAATTTTAATAAATATAAATCAATATCCTTAGTCTGTATTAATAATAAACTACGTAAAATCGACGAACTACTGATCACAGCACTTAAGAGAACAGAAATATTAATTACGCAGAATCTGTCCTGATCAAATAAATTATTATCACTTCGATGTAACCATTTCAATATTCTCCGTCTGAAATAATTGTTACAATATTCACCGTTTCGCGTATAATTGTTCCTCGCGAAGATTACTAAATAACAGGATCGCTCGATCTTGGGTCGCACAAATTTATCGCCAACAGTGAACGCAATGATTTCCGAACGGTGAGAGCGTAGTAGTTGAACCGAACAGAAGAACTCGAACGAGATTTTCTTGAAACACTCGGCGGCGGCGGCCGCGTAACCAGAAATTGCAAGCGCGCGATGAAACTGTTCGATCTTCGTCCCATTTTCTTTTCGCGTTTCAGCGGAACGGGGGGGCCCTCGCGTGTGTGAACAAGCCATAACTCAGGAATTCTATTGCCGAACTTGGGTTATAACCGCAAACTTCGTTTTAAAGGTCCATCGATTCTAAAAGTTCTTTGGTTAATTCCACCTTCGTTTTCCGGATCCCATTAACGACCACGGTCGACGGCAATCACAGAC
>NW_027587078.1:0-1329 GCF_028453695.1 Augochlora pura
CCGCGCGCGCTCCACGATTTTTAAGGTCGTACGAAACTTCGTTAGGATTTGCGCACGGTATTTGCGCACGGTAAATAATCAGTTCCGCGCGATCGTTGCGTGACTATCTTGTTAAAACTTTCCACTAAATTAACCCTCGTCGCTGGATACCCGGCGTCGCACACGTACGAGAATGTGTGCCGCTCGAACACCGTTTACTTTGTATCTTCCTAACGATTCAACGGGTTTGTTTATCCTACCTTTGTTAAATCAAGCTTCTCCGTATGCCGCCGACATTATTGTTAAAGCGTGCGCGGGACCCGTCTTGAGCGGCCCGGTTAGAACACCGGTCCCCGTTCTTTCTTTCGTCGCCCGGCGTTCGTCGGGCGAAGGACAGAGTGACGTCGGTGACGGATACCCTGGTCGACGAGGTTAAACCTCTGTGGGTCGAATTATTGAGTATAAAAAAAATTTACTGAGGATCAAAAATTTCAAATATATACGTATATATTAAAAAGAGAATTGTCAGTTTAAAAAATATTTTAGTGTAATTTACCCCTTGCATTATAATAACGTCATAAATATACAGTACAATAATGTCATTAATATACTAACTTAAAGCTACTATGTACGCTTTTATTGTTTACTTAACACCGACAAGAGCACTAATAATGGCAATTGTGCAAGATGGTTCCATTGATGGTGAGGTTGACGATTGTTATCAATACTATTATTCGTTATCTAAGTGATCTTATAATAATTGAGTCATACACGCCAACTTGTCAAAGAACTAACATTATTTGGTGTAATTTGAACATCAAGTCGTCGATATATTAGCACGTGACCCTTCAAGTCACGCCACCCCGCAGAAGGTTAAACGATCCACTAAATCACAACCAAAAGATCCGTCGGCTTTTGAACTCGCGTAAAAAGGAAAGACCGTATAACATTTTATCTGTACTTCATTCAAAGGGCGAAGCCTCTACTTCCGCGCTCTCGAACTTAGTTTCCCAAAGGCTCGTTTTTATTATAAAACAGAGTGAAAAACTGGAATTGCTTTCCTTCTTTTGAACTTTCGCAAATTCAAACCGCTCTACGGAGTTGGCAAATGTTTCTTTTTTTTCCACGTTCGTTTTTGATACGACCTCGTAAATGAATGTCTCTCCTTGTAGAAGGTCCGCGGGTTTTGTCGCAGTTTTTTTTTTAGCGCAGTTTAAACGGGAGATGTGCTTCCGGCGTGGCGCACATCGGATCGTACGAATTCGAAAAGGCGAGGTGTATGCGCCCTAAATGTATCGTTTTGTGTAATTAATCTTAACGCGTTAATTATATTAATTCATTGTAATAGAG
>NW_027587079.1:0-771 GCF_028453695.1 Augochlora pura
ACCCTCACCGCAACAAACCATTAGAGCCTCAACAGCCACGGCCCCGGGAAACGTGTATGAAGACACACCACTCGACCTAGAACTGCAACCGCTCAAACCAGTTCAGATCAAGCAACGAACGGTACGATTTGAGAGACCAAGTCAACTCTAAGAAGGGGGGTGTGACGTGCCCTGCCGACGCCGATCTCGGTACCTGCCGAACCGCCAGGATAATGTCACCCCTGGCGCCTCATTGTCGCGCTAGTTCCGCAGGTTCGGACAGCGCGACACAGCCCCATTTTCCTGGGACCACCAGCAGGCCGACATTCCGAACGACGCCACATTGTCGCGGTACGGAAAATCCTCCAGCCCTTTCCGGGCCCAAACAAGACTCAGCACTCAGGCCCAAACAAGACTCAGCACTCGGGCTCTAATCAGCCAATTAATCTTAAAACTTAGGCCCACATTGAAAACCACCTCCAAAACCCAAAAACTGGAGAGTATAAATACTACCCCGTAAACCAAATAAAGTCAGTCTTCTGCCGAACCTCACTGCGTGTGTTACTCTACACCTTACCTCGTACGAATATCTTACGAAACTCTGTCCAAGGATAGCTAGTCTACGGAGGCTATACCCTGGCTTAGTCTTATTACGTACGAGGACTATTTTCCATCGTCATCACCCAGTCCCGTGACAATAGCGTCGAGCGGATGTTTGGACGATGGGTTCGAGTGTCACAGAGATTGAATGCATTTAGTGAGTTTCGAGTGAAAGCGAACTGTGAGAATCAG
>NW_027587079.1:871-1329 GCF_028453695.1 Augochlora pura
CCTCGTACGTAATAAGACTAAGCCAGGGTATAGCCTCCGTAGACTAGCTATCCTTGGACAGAGTTTCGTAAGATATTCGTACGAGGACTATTTTCCATCGTCATCACCCAGTCCCGTGACAATAGCGTCGAGCGGATGTTTGGACGATGGGTTCGAGTGTCACAGAGATTGAATGCATTTAGTGAGTTTCGAGTGAAAGCGAACTGTGAGAATCAGAAAGAATGATTTTCGTGGGAATGCATGATACACGGATACACTCTACTCCAAACCGAACATTCTAAATTATTTATATTAGAAACATCGAAAGTGTAAGGAACTTGGTTAACGGAATAATGTTAACTTTTATTTTACAAAGATATACACAAAACGTCTGTTCCCACGTGGCGTCACCGAAGAAGGGTGGCCACCACGTTCCGTTGTGGCTCGTGTGTGGCATTGATCATCCCGGTCGATGATCC
>NW_027587080.1:0-1329 GCF_028453695.1 Augochlora pura
AATAATAATAATAATATACTATATAAAATAATAATATAATACAAAATAACGTATATCAGAAAATTTCTGTAACGAAAAAATTTATTTAAAATAATCGGAGAAATCAACCCTTCGCTTCCCGATTTCTAGTCACTTTTCTCCGCCAGCTTCCCTCTCGTAATCAAAGGGTTAACGAAACAATTCGGCTCGCCCATATCTCCGCGGAATTTTCGAATCTCGGCCGCCGGTTTGGTCCATGAAAGATTCATCGAGGGAACTGTGGCGCGCAGAGTCGGCCCGGTCTCGGCGCGCGAGGGTCTAAAGAGTTTGGACATCGACTCGCGACCGGTGACCCGGAGTTATGTAGACAGCAGCTGTCAGAAAATACGGCGGCGCGCCCGAGAAAGGCGACTTGTACTGTCTATAAAACTGGGTCAGCGTTTTTATTAGTCCTCGCCGGGCAAGGAGGGGCTGAAACGTTATTATTGTAACACTCGTGACAGCGAACGACACTGACACGCTCCGCCTTATGGATAATAAATGTATCTGTATCCTACATTTTATCTAGAACGATTTAATTAACGGCGATGCCCGCCGCGAATAATAATATAGTTCGTAATAAAAGCACGTCTATTATAGTTCGCTGTTATATTTTCTTTCGTCGTCTGTTCTGACAAGATATCAACCCCTTTATTATTTTGATATTATTCTTACGGTAATTTGTATGAAAAATCAAAGTGCAATAATTTTATCTTTCAGTTTTAGGTATACTATACACATATGTATAATTATTATTATTATTATTATTATTGTATATATGCTCTTCATCTTGCCACGTCGAAAATAATAGAACATTAGCCGTTCGCCCTCTCCTACCTGCGCGGCTTTCGCCTAAATGCGCGAAACGTCTGCAGCCCAATAATCATAATGAAAGAAGCAGAAGTGTCCCAGAAAATGTCGCGGGACAGTTCAATCGCTTTGTTTCTCATTCATTATCTCGTGTCAGCGTGTCGGTGGGGCGCGGAGTTGCCGCGCGCGCGCGCGGAACACAATGGCACGGGGTCGCGCGCGGGCCCCCGTAATGGAACGGCTCTTTGAAAATTAAAATTCCTGCCTTCACCGTACGTCATAAACTGTACGTAGGCGAAACGCGCAACAATTCCGCGATATGCATTTCGACGAACGTAGAAACAGTTATTCCACTTTTCTCAATAAAACATTGCGCCGCGCGCCACGGCCCGAACGAGGGAAAAAGTAATCTGGCGGGCCGAATCCCCGAATAGACGATGCCGCCTGGATCCCTGTGCTATGATAACTCGCCCACACTTTGCGCAATGTACGAGTATAAAT
>NW_027587081.1:0-1329 GCF_028453695.1 Augochlora pura
CCAACGACTTTCTATAGATGAACAGATGTGTTCAACGAAAATTGCACATTTTCTAAAGCAATATTTACCAAATAAGCCTCACAAGTGGGGTTACAAGCTTTATGTTCTCTGTAATCTCATGGGATATGCTTATAGATTTGAGGTCTATTCTGGACAAGAAGAAAACAAAGACAAACCAGCCGATGAGCCTGATCTCGGAATAACAAATAACGTCGTTATACGTTTGGCGAGAGCTATACCAAGGATGAACAATCATATTGTATTTTTCGATAATTTTTACACATTCCTGCCTTTGGTACATTACTTGAATAAACAGGGTATACAATGTGTCGGAACTATTCAGCAAAATAGGCTACCGAATTGTCGACTCCCTGACAAAAAGGAACTAATGAAAACTTCTGTTCCGAGAGGTACATATGAGGAACGCGTTTCTCATTCAGATGGAGTAGACTTTTCGGCCACTGCGTGGAAAGACAATAAAGTAGTCACTCTATTATCAACTTACGTTGGCGCCGAGCCTGTTAGCAAAGTATCAAGATACGATAAGAGGGCTAAACAAAAAATTGACATTCCTTATCCCAAAATTGTGCAAGAGTACAATATGCATATGGGCGGGGTCGACCTGATGGACAGTTTCTTAGGACGCTATCGGATTCGAGTAAAGAGCCGGAAATGGTACCTACGGTTGTTTTATCACCTACTGGACCTCACGACAATAAACTCATGGGTCCTTCTGAAAACCAATCTGATTGCTAAAGGTGTGTCAAAAAAGCAACTGCCTAATCTTGGGGAGTTTCGCAATTGTTTGGCTGACACACTGTGCAATATAGGTATGTCTGGTGGTAGTAAAAGAGGACGACCCAGTACTTCCTCTCTAGAACGGGAGCTACAAATAAAAAAGCCAAAAGGTCCGCAACATCCGCTTCCGTCAAAAGATGTGCGCGTAGATGGGTTTGAACATTGGCCTGTATTTGCCAATCGATTACGGTGCAAGATGCCCAATTGTAAGGGCACCACACAATGGTCGTGTACCAAATGTAATGTACCGTTGTGTCTAAATCAGAGAAATAACTGTTTCAAAGATTTTCATTCACTACAGAAAGCCTAATTCGAAGACAGTCGTAAAATAGAAATAGTATATAAGCTAGATTATTAATACTAACTGTAATGCATACTGATGTAGATCTACATCAGTAATTTTTTTTTATAAAAATATACTTTTTGGAAAAAAAAATTTTTTTCTTTATTTTTCCCTTAATCTATATTTAAGTAACTACTTGTTTCAATTTATTGTATTTAAAAAGGAAAAATCATGCATTTAAGGGTTAA
>NW_027587082.1:0-1328 GCF_028453695.1 Augochlora pura
TTAAGGACCATTGGCAATGTCTTTTCATTTTTAAGGGAAAAGCTGTAGTGAGGTATGTTTTTGGCAACCAATTCAGCTTTGAGCTCCTTAAAATCAGTTAAATTGGATAGCTGAATCCGTACATTGTTATTGTTGGATTTAAGTTGGAAGCGGTTTCCATAGGTAGCTGCGAGTTCCCTTTGGAACTTAGGTAAAGAATATTTGAAGTTGTGAATATATATGGGTGGCGGTTTGATAGGCAATGGATCATTGACCTGTTCGGTATCAACGGCCGGATTGTTTACACCAGCAATGGGAGCTGTTTTACCCGTCGCGCTAATGCCTGGAGTGACCATGGGAGCGGTCTCGGACAAGGGGACTTTTGTTTTGGTTGAGGCGTCAACGGTATCAGCCGTGAAGGCCGAAAAAAAAATCAAAACGATTTCTTGTGGGGAAAACAGAAAGAGCTGGAAATTCGTTAGAATCATTTGAAATAGCAATATCGGCTGCAGCCATTTTTGCAATCTTGGTGGATTTAAGAGATTTATTTTCAGGGCTAGCGGAAATTTTCGCTCGTTTGGCTTTTAGTTTCTTTTCTTGGACAACGTCGGACACGGTTTTAGGTTTCGCGCGAGTTTTACATGACGCAGCAGGAGGTCCCAGTTTGGGCGTTTTTTACGGTTTTAACCCTAGCGAGACTGAAGGTCTTGCAGGCAAGGTAGCTGGGTCGAGGTCCGGCATGCTCATCCTGACCGGAAAATTTAAGTTGAGCTCAGTGGACAAGCATGGTGTACTCACCGTGCTGATTGAACTACCTTTAGTGTCTACCTCCTCATCAGTGCCGGCAGCCGGTGGATCGGAAAAATCCTCGAGGGGGGGGGGGGGGGGCTACCAGGGCCCTTAAACGTGGGTGATCCCAGAAGGTGCTCGATGGCCTCCAAGCTTGGAGATCTCCTTTGGGTAGAATTTCTTTTCCTGGCACAATAACAGACGATACAGAAAAACACAGTTAGAAGGACGGCTAGACGATTTGACGACACGACACAATAAAAGAATAAAAAGAATAAAAGTAAGAAATAGTAAGTAGAAGGTAAAAGAGTAAAAATTAAATTGAAACACCGAAAAGTAGAGTACAAATCGTAACAGAATACTGCGAACCGACTGTCACGTTTGGACGCTTGACAACGAATGAGGATAAACAATTTTATTGCAATATATTCACTATGTGACTTTTAAGTCACACCGACCGATAAATTTTGCACTTCTGTGTATAATAACTCATACCTGGAATTCCATAAAACAAATTTGCATTTGGTGTTAAGCATAAATGTACATTACACTTTAAATAT
>NW_027587083.1:0-1328 GCF_028453695.1 Augochlora pura
CCAACTAGATGGACAATAGCCACAGTGATCCCCATCTTGAAACCAGGTAAAAACTCAACGGACCCCAATAGCTACCGGCCGATCGCACTCACAAATACTATGTGCAAACTATTAGAAAAAATTATAAATTACAGACTTCGGTGGTTCCTAGAATCTCAAAAATTAATCTGTAGCTACCAAAGCGGTTTCCGGCAATTTCATTTAACGTATGATCATCTGATTAACCTAGAGACCCAAATAACTGACGCCTTTATTAACAAACAGTATGCAACTGCTGTATGCCTTGATATTGAAAAGGCCTATGATATGACATGGAGAAACCGAATAGTCATCATCCTCCAAAAACATGGTCTAAAAGGTAATATCCTAAAATTTATTAATAACTTCCTGACTAAGAGATTAATTCAAGTCAGAACCAACAATACCCTCTCGACTACAAAAATCGTTGAAAATGGCGTTCCACAGGGCTCTGTAATCAGCGTATCCCTATTCCTGATAGCCATTAACGATATACTAGATAGCGTATTAAACCCAGTCAAAGGATTCCTATACGCCGACGACTTAACCCTAATCTGCAGAGGAACAAACCCGCACACCATACAGACATTATTACAAGAAACTCTCGACAAACTGCAGAAATGGTCGCTCACCTCTGGTTTCATGTTCTCCAGCACTAAATCGGAAATAATTACCTTCAACAGAAACCGACGACACCCAAACATAAGATTAACCCTTAACAACATGATTTTAAAAGAAACATCCTCTACGAAATTACTTGGACTAATATTCGACCGCCAACTGACGTGGAAGACCCACCTCGACAAATTATGAACAGACTGCAACCAAAGACTTAATATCCTCAAAACAATCGCTGCAAACAATTGGGGTGCAGATTTAAATACACTACTACTGTCATACAAAACAATAATTAGATCAAAATTAGATTACGGATCAATCGTTTATAGTTCTGCCAACCCCAGCATACTCAAGAAATTAAACACGATCGACAATACCGCCCTTAGATTAACCATAGGCGCCTTCCGTACCAGTCCGATTAACGGCATTCTCAGCGAAGTATCCGGACCACCGTTACAGACCAGAAGAAAATACCTTAGTGTCAAATACACTATTAAAACCGCTTCCTTCCCGCAAAACCCTGCATACCATAATGTCTTTAAACAGAACCGCACTCCCCGTACATAATCGAGGAAAAGCAGAACCCCTCTTCCGTTCTACATTAGATTACATAACTATCTGAAAGAACTCAACTTAGAAATCCATACTACAACAAAGAGAGCAATCCATAGCATCCCTCCATGGTCCGCCCC
>NW_027587084.1:0-1328 GCF_028453695.1 Augochlora pura
TTTGAAATCGAGACATAAGAGCTCCTGGAGGACCTTTGTATGAACCCCTTGAGTGCAGAACCATGCCGAAAGATCCTTTTATAGAAAAACGGACTTACACTGATTGATTTTAATACAGTCCATATGATGAAAACACCGTTAAATATTTTCGTAGTGCGAACACTAAGTTGACATTTTCATTGAGAATAAAAGGAAACATCGTTAAATGTGCCCGTAATTATGAAAGTGGTCTAAGTAAAAATTAAAAAAAAATGAGTTTAACAGTTATTTTACACTACATTATTTTAAACTAAATTTATTCAATGTAATGTTTACGATATGGTCAAAAATGAACCATTAGATGATTGTTGTAATTTCAACATTATATGGAATTCATTTAGTCTTAATTATGAAAGTGTTCTAAGTCAAAAATTTAAAGAAATGATATAAACATAACTTGAAAACGGCGCGTGGTCGGCCCTCTTTGACGCGTTTCTGAACTACATAATCTATTATATAAAAATAAGTCGGGTTTTCCTTCCTGACGCTATAACTCCAGAACGCAAGAACCGATTTCCACGGTTTTGCATTCGTTGGAAAGGTCTCGGGCTCCGTGAGGTTTATAGCAACCAAAATTCTGGAGAAATTTCAACAGAAAAGCAGGAAAACAGGGAAAATCATTTTTCACATACAGCGCCATCTCTGATACATAGCATGTACTACAAACCAATATGGTTTATAAAACAAAAAAAATAACTTTTCTTCATCTTATAATCCCCGAACGAAATGTTACAAAAAACGAAGCCATCTGGTGGCGAAACGGAGTTCGCCAGGTTTGCTAGTTTTTAATACAATATATTAAAATCATTTTGTGATACACATTTCCTAAAATCTGACTCTGTTTCTGGAATTATTTCAAAATGTAGAAAATATGCACGACTGCTGTTTTTTTTCTATTTTTGTTAGTACTAAACGAAACTTTATAACTAAATAAAATATTGATTATTAATTATGAATGATTTAGAAGCTCCGGCAAGCATTTCTTCCGATTTTTAACAGGACGTACAAATTGAAACTCTTCAGAAGAGCTACAGCACCAATCGAAAAATATTTATCAGATTTTAATGCGTTGAACATAACTATGATATAGAAGTATAAATCATTAATTTGCATAGAAAATTTTTCTTTTTACGTACGTTTTTAGTTCGAAATCGTAGAATTTAGGAGAAGCGTAGAAAAGTGGGACAAGCACAGAAATAAACAGTTGTTACTCGTCGGGAAGCTGCCCGCAGTCCGGTGGCAATAAAATCATATTAAAAATACGTCGCGGCGTCCGTTATTTCGCAAGC
>NW_027587085.1:0-1328 GCF_028453695.1 Augochlora pura
TTGCCGACCCAATGTATGAAAATAAAATAAATAAATAGCTTCGGTGACCGAGATGCCACCAGGTATAAACGATGGCAATGGGTTAACCTGTCAACCGATCAAAGATCGTGAAAAATCGATCGAGGAAGACCAGCGCACAGCGCGCGCGGACCACGGCGGACCTTTTATTTCGGTATTTCTTTCGTCGGACCGAAAAACCGACGGAGGGGCTAAGAAATTCCGCGGACGAGCGGGGAGAGGGAGAGGGTGGAGGGTGGGGGTGGGGGTGAGGCGGCATCGCCGGGCTCCCAGAATTCGTAAACCGGCATGAGAACCCGCGGAATGCTTTCACATAAAGACGCAACCCCATAAGACTTCATCCCCCTTTATGCGGAAGGTTCTCGCCGCACCAAACCTCCCCCTCCCCCCCTTCTCTCTCCCCCGAAAACCGTGGAACGGCGACACCGGTCGTGCGTGTATTTGTGTGTGTGTGTGGGTGTCGCGTCCGTGTGTCAGAACGCGCGCTGCTCACCACCCGAGGGATCGATGTTTCCTCCTTCATCGGGGAGTGTAGCTCGTGCGTAAAAACCAACCCCGCCGTCCGTCTCGGCGAGCTGCCCCCTCCCAACCCCCTTACGGCTATCCGTTTCTTCGAGAGAGAGAGAGAGAGAGAGAAGGGGAGGAAGGAGCGAGCGCTGATTATTTGCTGATGGGACCCCGCGCGGTTCGTAAATATTTATTCCTTTAACGCGCGCGCCACCGCCGCGAAAACCGAGAATCGGATTTTCGACGCGGCCGCGGTTTGCAACCCCCCGGTCCAGCGAGATTTTTTTAGGTTAACTCCCATTGCGCTGCGACTCCTTTCGTGCTGCGTGGATCAGCGGTTATTTGTTCTTGGCCCTTTGCGCTCGAAGCCGCTTTAACTGTGATTCTAAGATCATTTTTCCGGCATGTAATATTTACATTTCACGCGACGAAATGCATTTAACCCTTTGCACTCGGCGCCGTCGTGGATGTTACCTACCTTAGCTTATTAACATTTATATTATTATATAGTGTACGATATATATGTATATATAATATTGTTATGATAATATTCGATTTATATGAATTTATAGGCATCGAGAAATAGTTGCAAAGCGCCAATAGACTTTAATGTTTAGTCATATACTAGAATTACGATGTCCCCTGAGAGGGGACAGCCGAGAGCAATGTTTCACTTTTAACAATTTTTTGAAACTTATACTTTAGTCAGTATAAAAATTATTTCGACTGTTATTTCGTTTCCTTTTTTATACAAACATTGAATATAACCCATTCGATGAACACAAAGTTAATAAAAAATTGAA
>NW_027587086.1:0-1327 GCF_028453695.1 Augochlora pura
CGGCGTGTATCGACGCGATAAAAATCTTGTTCGGTGAAAATCGATGGTCTTGCAATAAATATTGTTATAGAAAAATCGCATGATGTACGGGGTATCCCGGTGGCGGCCGTTACAGGCGCCGGGTATAATTACGGATAAGAGTCTCGATAAATAAGGTTACGGTAGCGCGGCGTGCACGAAGTCACCGAGACGGGAATAATTCCTGCATAATTCACTCGTCGGTGATACGGGGCGGAATGGCGTTCGCGCGGTTCCCAAATCGACGCGGCACTTTGGAAGGAAATCGCGGATACCGTCTAGCCCCCCCATCCGGGTATCTCTTCACATATTACACCCCGTAGAACCGGAATAACCGTTCGGATGGGGATGTTTGCCCCGAAAATAGTCCGCCGCGCCTTGAGTTACGAGCCATTTTATCGCCACGCTTCGACGTGGCCGCGCGAGCGCGACTTTTATCTCCGAGAACTTCTCTATTTCTCTAGTCGAGAATCCGAGCTTGTTGAAATTCAACCAACTTATCGGAAGCGGTATCGTCCGATTAGCGTTCCTCAGCCAGTTAACTGTTTTCTAATATGTTCGCCGGGTGTAAAAATTCGCTGCTCGAATTGCAGTTCCAGCGAGGACAAATGTAAATTTTGAGGCGTTTTGAATACTTGCAGGCGAAAATTAAATAAAGGGAACGAATAAACGCAAAATGGAAAATTAAAGAAAGGTAGTTTAGTAATTGTAAAGTTCATTTAACGTTTATGAAAAAATTTCAAGCCACCTAGACCACTTCTAGAAAATTTTAAAAGCTGTGTTAACCCTTTGACTCTTTACTTTACATTTCAATTATTATGTCCTTATTTAATTATTATTTCTAAAAGATTAATAGAAGATAAAAATATCTACAGCATATTCACTGTTCGAAGAATCTATCTCTCCCCTGACACGCGAGACACCGTAAATTATTAATACGTCTGGCAGAAATTTGTCGACCCTTCACTCTCTCTCTCTGTCGATCTTCTTCCGATTTCGATAAACTCCCCGATCCTATTTGCACCACAAGTCCCCGGCACAGCCAGTAAATACATCAGGAGCAGAGTTCTCAGCAATTTTTCCGCGATGAAAGACGCTGCCACCCTCTCATCTCTCCCCATAATCCCCTTCGCCATTCGGGTGTAATTTACCGGCCACACGGTACACAAAAATACCGCACGTAGGCCGGCCTCCGCGATCGATCCCCCATAAAACGTCCGCAATATTTATCAACATGCCGTGGCGTGTGCGTGCTGCGCGCGCAAAATTTTGGCAAGCATCCCAAACTACGTACGTGAACGGGGTAGGC
>NW_027587087.1:0-6037 GCF_028453695.1 Augochlora pura
TCCATTCACAGCGAAGCGTTCATTCCATCGATAAGTTATCTCAGCATATTATTTTATCAATAAACGAAGTTGCTTCTGAAACGGCCATAATTCGTGAAAAGAAGCTTCCTGCCACGAAATTTCGATTTCAAGCCTTTGATGCAATCTTTTGGGAGGAGCGGAATCACTTTTCGTTACCCGAAACTTTCGATCGCGTAAAAAGGATCGACCAGCTCAACAGAAATAGATGGGTATCGGGGGGAGCCGATGGGTAGGATCAACATCGTCGATCGCATCTCGCCGGCCTTTAAATGAAATTCAACCGGGGCAAGATCCGTGCCAGCAATCTTCGGTTATTACCGTGTTACCCTCTCAAACAAAGTAACAACTCTCCCATCATTTGCTCTGGCTCCTCACGGCGTTTCAGACTGGCCCGGCACGGCCCAGCCCGAATCAGAAGTTCCCGTGCTCGTAAATTCATCGTTCTGCGATCGAGTTACCGGGCCGAAGTCGAGAGGATGCCGTCCAAAACCCGTCGATCCGTACCAATCACCGTCTCCTCTCTAAACTCGGTCGTCATTCCATCCTTCCTTCCTTCCTTCCTTCCTGCCTTTCATCCCTGTTTCCTTCCTTCCTTCCTTGCTTCCTTCCTTCCTGCCTTTCACCCCTGTTTCCTTTCTTCCTTGCTTCATTCCTTGTATGCTTCCCTTTTTCTTTCTTTCCTTCCTTCCATTCTTCCCTTTTCCTTCCTTCCTACCTTCCTTCTTACCTTCCTTTCATACTCCCCTTTTTGCTCCCTTCCTTCCTTATTTCTACCCATTCATCCTTCCTTCCATCCACCCATCAATCTTTCCACCCTTCCTTCCTTCCTTCCTTCCTTCCTTCCTTCTTATTTCCTTCCTTCCTATTTCCTCCATAGCTTGCATCCAACGTCTCTTCGCTCGCACCCTAACCGACGGTCCGCCCTCGCCAGACCCTTCGAATATACGACGCCATATCTTAGCACTGCCGAGAGTCGTTTTGCATTTGGTATGCATGTGCCGTGTTACGGGTCTGCACGGAGTAAGGAGCGGTCGGAACGGTTGACGGAAGAGGAGCGTTATTGGGACAGAGGATGCGCGTAGACAGAACGCCCCGGGAAAGCTGACGCCGTGTGGAAGGAAACTTGCGTGTACGGACTTGAGCCGGTGTGCGGTTTCGCGGTGCATTCAAATTGTGTTTCCATGAAATAAGTTCGACCTACCGATATTCGACTTTCGACGCCGTTCGCCTGCCCATTTTCGCGCGCACGTCTGAAATTGTGACCGGTGGGATCAAAATTTCGGAAAAATGGAGCTTATTTTTCGAAATTTTATAAAACGTGCTTCTTATATAGTTGTATATTATGTATATGAGTTGTTTGCTTTGAAAGTGGCCTAACTCCATTCTTGATAAGAAAATGCATATTGTTCACTTAATAATTGCCACTATTTTAATAGGAACTAGAAAAATACTCTTAGATACACTTAAGCGTTATGACTCATTGGTGTCCTCTATGTATATTCTTAATTGCATTGAAACACAAATTATGAAATATCTCAATTTAAGTATAAATAGACTTAGGCCACTTTCAAAATAAACGGCTCATATAATACATAGTAAAAATATATATAAAATATATACTTAGTATAATAATAGTAAGTATATAATACTACCTCTTATACAGGGTGAGCCATCTAAGTACGGCCACCTAAATATCTCCTCTAATTGCGGAGGTGCATACAAATTTTTTTTTTGATATTTCAATAGTTTGGAAAAAACTATCATACTGCAAAAGGAATCTTTTTCTAAAGTAATTTTTTTCGAAGTTTTCAAGGTCGTCGATGTTTTTTTGCTTATAATTGTATAATTTTTTTTATTGAATTGTGTAACTCAATTGATCGATGTGTAATTGTGTGTCTGTTGAATTGTGTAACACCCTGTACACTTATATTCTTATATACTGTATTATATAATGATAATAATTGACATTATGCTGCGAAATGTCACCTTTCCAACGAGCATAAATCTGAAATTGTTTGATCGATACCTCAACAGATCTCGATCGCTGCAGCCGTCTACCAAAAAAATAATGGATCTCCTTTTCCCCAACCTAATATTACAGTCCAGAAATTACACTTACATTTCTTTCGAGTTTTGGGCGCGAAGAAAAACGCCAATCATTTGGTCGCGATTATTGTTCATCGGCTGTGAACGTTCGATAGGGTGTGGATCGTCGCCGATAGTAAAAAGCGTCGCGCGACACGACGTCGATGCGACAAAGGAAGGATCCGGCAAAAACGCCGGGCCCGCGAATTCGAGAAACGATCGTGCCGGTTTTTGCCGGCGTTCGCCCCTTTTTCCGTCGCTGATTCCGCGAGGAACCTCCTCGGATCACGATAATCGCGAAACGCCGACAAGAAACTAATGACTGCGACGGCTCGTCGCGGGGGCTTGAATAATAGCGGCAGCAACGTGTCGCGTCTCTTCGGATCGTCTCCCTTCCTGCGACGGTGTTCCTCCCGCGGAGTAGCTTTTCTTTCGCCAGACTTAGGACGGTGTCGCTGCGAAGCGATAGACCCCCCTCCGGTCGACGCTGTTTCACGACGATCAGTTTTTTTTTTTTTTACTTCGGATATTAAACTACTTTTTACTGCGAGCCTCGTTTGGAGATCGCCCGGTATATCCGCTGTTTAGACCGGGTTTACGACGCACGCGTAACTTTTCTGCCACTTGGAAAATTAAGATTCTTCGCCTAAGTGTTTTGCTGTCTTTCATTATGTTCATTTATTGTCAAGGGAACTTCCAACTCTAATTCTGAAACGGGCGAGTTCGAAGCTTCTTTATATAGGTAGCGAGGCGGAATGGTTTTTCGTACGCTGGCGAAGTTCTTCTGCAATTGCCTTGCTCTTTCATTAATCGAGTTTTTCATCTTTCACGGAGGACCGAGATAAGGTTCAGGTACAGTTACTCTTATTAATATTTGGGCACAGTATCATTTCAAGTATTTTAAGTATTTTAAGTATTCACGTATCACGTCACTTGTTGTAGCGAACTGTTGTATTCTTTTAACCTCTTAGGCACGGCTGGATTTTGCGGAAATAAATTTCTTTAGAACTAAATTTTTCTTAATATATATTTTTTCCGTACAGCTATATATGTATATATAGTATTAATTACGTATATTCTTTTCTTATTGTATTGTACATGCACACTTCAATCGTTTACTTTAATAATTAATAAAACAATAATATATATATATATATATATATATATTATTAATAAAACCACGAAACATTCACGAATGCCACTATAGTGATGCGTCGTGCCTAAGAGATTAAACAATACATGACGATAACATATCATTTGATATGAAGTTCTCATATAACTATTTCTTAATTAGCGGGAACAACTGCCTCAAACTGAGTAGAAATACGCAGGGTATAAAAATCTAAAAGTCTGAGATCAATTTTCCTGAAAACGGTAAAATAATATACTTTCGAAGAATGAGAATAAATGGTAAAATCCAGATCGGAATAGGTATAGCTACGCACCAATTAGAAGAAGGGAAAATCCAGGGAACAAAGAATATTAACGACGACAGGAAACATTCGCTACGGTCGATAATTACCTTCGATAATTAACTATCCCATTAAATCTTCGAAGCTGTCTTGAAGGATCCTCCATACCAATCTCACGGTTCGCGGGACAAGAGGGCGTGTTAAGCGACGCGGAAGGCATTCTGAAGCGCAATTTATGCATTAAAGCCGGCGAAATCGTGAATCGACGTCGATTATTTTCGAATATATTACAAGAGACATAACGGCGGGAATATTTAACCGTAATTTCGTCGGCCGTAGGACGACCGGGGCCCGTCGTATTTTCTGTGAGATATGTGAATTATCCGGGGGGGGAGGGGATATTGAATCGATCGAATATCTCCAAAGGTCTCGTATCTCATTTTCTCGGCGACTGGGTCGGATTTAAACCGTGGCCCCGGGTACCTTTCCCTCTCTGACCGCCGTCTCGCGCCTAGGACCGTACTTTTCTTTGAAAATTATATTCGTCGGATATATCGGTTGAGTATATCCTCATTCTCGCGGCGGCGAACCGAGCGCGGCGCATTTACGCGTGTCGCGTTGTGTCGCGCCTGCACGAGAGGCCGTGTGTCTTAATTATCGCCGGTTGATGGAAGTGAAAATTAATAAGCTCAGCACATCGCGGGAAAATTAGACTGCGGCTTCGCGTCGCGGCGCCGAGGCACGGTATTCTGACGAATAGCTGGAATATGGAGACGAAAGAAGTACGCTATTGTTTGCAAGTATCTGGACATATTTTTGATTTTGCGATTTTTTATTGTTTCTTTACTGTTTTTTTTTAATTTTATGCCATTGCAGAACAATATAGGCTACGTTTCTTCAGAGAGCATATTGGCGTAATTATTACATATATTATATTATATTTTATTGTTTATTACATCATTATATATATTA
Organism: Augochlora pura; assembly: GCF_028453695.1. Taxonomy (NCBI): domain Eukaryota; kingdom Metazoa; phylum Arthropoda; class Insecta; order Hymenoptera; family Halictidae; genus Augochlora; species Augochlora pura. The sequence goes on from NW_027587087.1 coordinate 4,491, forward strand.
TGGTTGACTATTTCTCATTTTACTCTTTCTCCTCATCGCAATGTATTTTTACAATTATTGTCTATTTTAATTCGACGGGTACATTAATTTCAATGAGTTTAAGACCATCAACGTTTAAAAGCTATTAGTGTCTCCAATTGTGGAGACATTCGAATAAAAATGGAGAAATATTTGTTACTTTAGAAAGAAAGAAATATTTGAGCTTTTCTTTAAATTAGGTTGCCCGGAAAGTTCGTACTGATATCTCATGAAAATTCAGAAGCAACATTTTTATACATATGTCTGTGAATATTTATTTCTTTGTATATGCACCATTCTATTCCACGAACTCCCTCCGTCACGATACTCGAAAATTGCGTCCTTCCGGAATTTCTTAGATTTTTCGGCCAGAAATTTCTCATACTAATTTCTTACGTCATCTAAAGAATTAAAGTTCTTGCGGTTAACCCCTTGCACTATTATAACAGACTCGTGGCGAAGATTTTGTTCAAGCTCTACTAAATATGAATATTATTAATTTCTTCTACATCGAAGTAAAAATAAATAATTCGATTTTGCGAAGACCTGAATAAGTGGAAATCGAAAGGTACAATCACTCGTGTAAACTAAAATAGAACATCCTGTATATGTAACAATAAAATTTGAAATGAATCAAATAAGCTCAGTTCGTAAAGCTAGTGCTAAAGAATTTATGGCAATTTGTTGCTTATTCAAAAGGATGTACGAATACTCAAGTCCGTCACTGTGTATTTCTCTATAATGCAGTGACTCTATATATTGACTCCCTCGACGAACGACAGCATCCCCATCAGGAATCCACGCTCGCAGCAGCGTCAGTGTCGTCCCCAACGGAATAAAACGTAGCGAGAGAAATCGCGGCACATCGTTCCCGATGAACAAATAAAATCGAAATAATCAAACGTGGAAAGTTGAAATGGAAAATGGCGAGAGGGGATCATTAACCCGCGTTGTTTCGACGCGTCGCCCGACGCACCAGCCCCGACGCGGCGGCGCAGTCGAGCCGAAGGACATCCGTCTCAGACGAGAGACTGACGGGGGAGGGGGGAGAACATTGGTATCTCTCGCGGCACTCACGCAATCAGACTTTCTGATTTAAAGTTTGCCGGCCGTATGGACTCTGTGTCGCGTGTGTCCCACCGGCGATAACGCTGTCGCTTCGGAAGTTTCGCGGGGGTGGGGCGCGTCACGTAACATCATTGTATTTTGATGCCGCCTGTAAGCCACGCCAGGTATTATTAAAACTTACCGACCGGGCGTCGCTAGCAGTTTTCTGTTCCGGAAATGGCCGGAATCCAGTTTGCGGTCGGCCCGAAACAGAACCGCGAGAGCTGCGGGCTTGGGCGCGTCAGGGGATCCGTTTTAAGAGCTCGGACAAAGCTGCACGGTAGATCGAATTTGTTCGACGCGGCGAGGGGAAATTAACATCAACGTTTGTTGGGTAGCCGAAGTTATATTAGCTCATTTTCCGCAACGATGCTGAATTTTCTGTCCGCGATCGCTTCGAACGCCCAACATGGTGTCTCCCG
>NW_027587088.1:0-1327 GCF_028453695.1 Augochlora pura
TGATGTAACGTTGAAAGAACGATTCATTAGGCGATTCCACTTCAACGTCTTCGCGTTGGAACACGGCTTTTTAGATCGTATCGAGACGCGTGGAGAGCATCGCAATAGTTCGGATAGCAATCTTTGATTTTTTTAGTATATATTTATATATATTTATATTGTACTGCATTGTATGGTATTCTATTTTATCGTGTCGCATCGTATTATATTGTATTATATATTATAAATTTTTGTTAGGGACACTGACGTCACTGATCTCTCATTTCGCGGTTGTAAAATAATGTTTAGACACCCTATAGATCGTCCTGTGTAAATATAATTTGTTAATGCATCCGGAGATGTTTGTAAAATTAAAACACATTTTTGTTTGACTTTTCCCGTATCTCTTCAATATTAATAGATAAATTAGTTAGAAATGCTTTCGACTGTTCAAATTATTTCAGATTTACTAAAGAATTAAGGTAAGAAATTGTTAAACAATATAGATATCAAACTAGTAAGAAAATTTAACAAAAATCCACCTCTATAATTTGTCAACTAAATTTCATAAGGCGTTGTAATACTTTTCGCATAGAAATTCGATGCTCCTTTTATGCATTTTAATTAGGCATGTACTAAATTCGAAAAATATTCAATTTATACTAAATCGACAGATTTTCGTATTTCTAATTTAATGATATTTTCAAAACACCGTGTGCATCGGTAAAAACCACTTAGCACCTAAGAGCGGCAACCTAAAAATGAATGTCGCCTCAATCCTCGGCGTGCGAACCAGCGACGCGGTTCTTCGTCGCCGAGCGGAGGAAGTACAAAGGGCCCGCGACCCTATCCCACGCGCATCCCCGCCGCGAAACCCTTCCGGAGGGACTGAAATAAAGGCGTTATTTCAGGAAGCGGGTCCGTTACCATCGAGAACACCGACCGGCAGTGTCAAGAATGCGAAAGTAGGTCGAAGAGGTTCGGCTCGGAAGGGGTGGATCTCGAGAAGGGCTCGGTTTCCGAGGTGTCGGTGCCTTCCTCGTCGTACGGTAAAAGAGAGTGGGGAGAGAAGAGGGGGGAAAGGGATCGAGAGTGAACGCAACCGGAAGCAGCAGGAAGGACAAAAAGAAGCCACCGTCTAGACTGTAGACGGCAGCTTCCGGTATCGCTTGAGCAAACAACAGGAGATGCTCGAGGTGAGACCCCTGTCGGGGGGGGCTCCGTTCCACCTGGCCCTACGCGATCATCGGCCGGCCCAAGGTCGACGACCCTGTTTGTGGTGCCGCGCGCGCGGGCGCCCGCCGCGCCTCCTCCCCCGTCGCCCGAGCGCTCAGAAATCCGATTAATA
>NW_027587089.1:0-1327 GCF_028453695.1 Augochlora pura
TTTAAGGGCTGGGACCACATGTCACTGTATCATCCGCGGGATGATCTGGTCACGTAGGCCCAGTCCCCACCACCAAATATTCTAGTTCAGCCGAATATAAAAGGGACGAGATTTTTCTTCCCATCGGGCAGTTTCAAATCAAATCGCGACGCGAGACGTAGCAAGATCGAGCCGAGTTCTCCTCCGAGCAGTACTTAACCCCCGCCGACTTGGTGCGTAAACCAGGGAGCGTGTCTTAGGACCATCGCGAATCTTACACTTGTAATAGATTGAAGTTGTTAAATTATATTAGTTTTACTTTCAATTCAGTGTACAAGCTTATTTCATTCCATCTCCCAGTTCGAGTCAGTTGTTGGCAACGATCTCACAAAGATACACCTTTGCCGCTCGAGGTGTATCAATTAATATTTCTTTCGAAGTTACGAGGCAAATCTAACCTCCGGCCACGTGTGCAGTGGCCCTCGGCTCGTAACAATGCATTAGTACCAATAGGACAACTTTCTGAGAAAACTCTTGAAGCACGACATAAAGATTTTAAACAAATTAGAACAGGAAACACCCGAAAAAATTCTAGGATAGAAAAAATTCTAAGATAGATATACTATATCGTCTTCTTTTGACATCAGATCCGTACATGTCCACCATTCGAATCAAATCGTGTACTAAAAAGAATAAGGAATTAGATCCAGAGGCGTTAGATTTAATAATTAAATAATAAGAAATATAATAGTAATAGTTGTAATAATAATAATAACAGTAATAGAATTAATGCATTTTTTCTTAATTAATCCGTAATCTGTTATTATTTCATTGATCAATTTAAATTTCGCGTTTATACTTCTTAGGAATGACGAGTTATAGGGCCACGGCACATCTTGCGCCAATCCGGACCACTGTGTGCCGGGACTTTATGGCATTAAAAAATATTAACGGGAACATCATTTTTGATGATGTCGAAATATAATTTTTGAGTGGATTAAATTTAGTCCTCGCAAAAGTGACAATCTGCATGTAAGAATTTAAAATTTTCTACTGCGTTATCAATTTCATTGAATGAATGTTCCAAATCGATCACTTAAACATCTTATAAATCTAAGCTATTTAATTTTATCGTATCAGAAGCAGACAGTAAATTGATCAACTCATTCAATAAAACAATACCTTTGCTAACTGTTGAGGACTCGTCAGATGTATGCTCGAGATCCTCTGAATATTGCACTTGGTGCCTACTAAACTCGAAGGACCACCCACTGATGTGGGACTAAATGATTCACCTTATCTTTAACGCGCAACCTAACCGTTACGTGTTTCTCTCTATATCTTTTCT
>NW_027587090.1:0-1326 GCF_028453695.1 Augochlora pura
CCCCTCTCTCTATTTTTCTCTCTCTCTTCCTATCTCTCTCTTTCTCTCTTCCTATCTCTCTCTTTCTCTTGACCTATCTCTCTCTTCCTATCTCTCTTTTCTTCTCTCTCTCTCTTTCTCTTGACCTATCTTTCTTTTTCTCTCTCTCTCTCTCTCTTTCTTTCTCTCCTTCACCCCCGTTCTCCTCCCCGCCATTCTTTCCGTCTGTTTCGATCGTTTTCCGCTCGAGCCCCTCGGCAAGAAAACGCACGCGAGCCACCGCGAAAGAGGCGCGTGCTCGACACGCACGACGCTCGAGAACACCGCACGATTCTGCGGATTCCGGACGCAAGAGGAAACCGTGGTCACCGTAAGAATCCCCCCCGTTTCTCCGTTTTAATTGCGGACGATGGACGCGCACGCGCGTCATCTGCTCGGGAATCGCACCGGCCTCGATTTTACCGCGCGCGGAACTACTGTCTCTTTGCTCGCGAAAATTCTGAAAATATTTGTCGAGCTTCTGTTAACAATATGTTAATAAACTCCGAATACCTGGAGACGATTGAGATTGATTTACTATAATTTTTATAGCGATTTGTACAGCGTGGTTCTAAGAGGTAGCGAAAGGATCGAAGGATTGTGATGTAGAGGAATTTTTTCTGGGGAAATTGACGGAGCGTTGTTATAATTAATTACCTGGTTGGAAAGAGTGGATATTGAGCAACTTTTAGTAATTTTTTCAGGGTGGAAGCTTGGAGATTGTTGAGACAGAAGAATTGTTTTATAGCAAGTGTTCGTATGTAGAGATATAAAAGTTGAAGTTAAATTCAATCGTGAAATTCTTGCGAAGCTGCTAATGGCTGAATTAAGAATTAATCGATCGCGGTGGATGACTATAAAATAAAATTACTATAATAAAATTACTGTAGTTTATTCATACAGCATCAATTATATCTTCGATGTTCTTGTACCGTGGAAGTCATAATTAAATGAGGAAATAATATTGATTAGCGTAATAATTTCTTACTGCAATTTAAAACGAGAAGATCTCAGTCAGTTGGTTGACTAAATAGCAATAAACTAAATCTGATATAGTATACAACATATATATAACACATAATATAATAGCTATATAATATCTATATTAAATCTATATTAAATATACTTTATTAATCGCAGCAACTAGCAGCCAATTCTCAGCCAATTCCTCCTTCATTAATTCTCTTCCCCCCATTTTTCTTCCATTTCCCAATGCCAGCATCATCGTATCATCACAGTATCATCGTGAAACATTAAACTGCAGCGGAAAATTTCAAAAACTATCCAACGGTGTCCGCGGAAACAGGT
>NW_027587091.1:0-1326 GCF_028453695.1 Augochlora pura
GCGTGTTAAAAGGTGTTCGAATACTTTTAGTCAGCGGTTGTACAGCAGTTAATTGTTATCTGATTAACAGTTAATCATTAATAAATGTACATCAGCGATTTTAAACTAACTTAGTTAAAATTTATCATGTTTTGCATATCGAGAAATAATTTCATAATCGCGACCGTTCCCGAGTTAAACTTAATTTGCTATTGTCACAGCACCACATACATATATTAAAAATACCATAATACGAATCTGACGTAGCATCGTCCTGGTTGTCACGTGGGATATCATGTTGCTCAAGGTAATCGCACGGAGGTATGTAAGGTCATACACTCAGATACATAGCACACGTGCTCAGACAGTTTTACTACGTCACACAGGCAACTACGATGCTTATGTACGCTCGTTTTCTCTACCCGAATCGATATTATTGACCGCCGAACGAGTAACAATCCGTGTCACGGAAAATTCACCGTAGCCGCAAATTCATTAATTTTTGTCCCCCGCGAATATCAAATTAGCGACGCTCGTCGAAATAATAGAAACACGCGTAATTACTTCTCCTTAATAGAACACGTCGAACAATTGAAATTAAAAAAGGTGATTACGATGCAGATTTCAGTTCGTTTTTGTGTAATACAGGAAAACGTTTATCTCCAAAAATCGCATAAATTACAAAATTTTGTAAATTGTTATAAAAATTATTCGAGACTGTACCGGGCCTTTGTTATATTATTCAATTCGTGTACATTTCAATTTGAATACTCTCGTGTATAAGCGTAAAATGTACCTTGTCACGTGTCAAATTAACGTGCACGTGATTCGTATAGTATAATATGTCGAACTGAGCCAACTGATAAATAAATTAGTTAATAAACTCAATACATAATAGATCGGGTCATTAAGAGAAAGAATGTTGGGAGACTGATCGTTTAAGTGACTTCTCGTTTTTTCTCTTGACAAGAGTAGGTCAAAGTGTGCCGAAGAACTTTGCGACCCTCTTCTCCACTGCACCCTGAACGCGTTCTTTCCGGTGAGGGAAAAGGAAGATGGTAGATAAGGTCTGTGGTATGTGATGGAGACAAAACTCGTGGTCGGGAGACGTGTTTCCGAAGTCGTCGAGTCGATCCCTCGCAGGAAACCACACCGCTTAGACCACTCTGACGGTTCAAGCGAAGGGTTGCGACAAATCCAAATTCGTAAACTTGAGTTTCTTTGATACTCGTCACGCATTTAATGGCAGATTTTCTGATGACAATTTTTATTTATCTTTTTAAATTACAATATTTAATACACTGACTACAGCGTCATCCATGCGTGGTTAACGGAATTATTTTTTCA
>NW_027587092.1:0-1326 GCF_028453695.1 Augochlora pura
AAAGAAATGTCAGCGAGTTTTGTGTTGGAAGGGAACGTGAGAAGCGTGCTCACGGCGCACAGTGGTCTGGATTGACGCAAGGTGTGCCATTTGACCAAAAAATGAACTTTCGCATATCGATCTAAATTGTATATATACTACTTCTTAAATGTCTACCTACCTCGAAAATAAAAATGTTTGCATGATTTAATACAATTTTGTAATAGAAATAATGATTTAAAGTCGGACTTTCTAAGAATAGTGGTTTTCGTCAAAAATAACTGCATGTCTTCTTTTCGATGTTGTGACGTAACCATTTAATATTTTGATTTCAAACTTTTTTTGCATTAAAGGAGATCCTTTTGCGATTAAAATTCATTCCTGTAATAATAATTTTCACAAAAAATGTGCTGGGAAAATATTGTCAAATAAATTGTTACAAATTCGTCAAATTTTTTATTTTCGGTAGAGAATATCTAGCAAGCCCCAACGAATCCCAGCCTGTGACAAATTGGAATATATTCAGGACAGCTTCCTCTAAACGGCTAAAAAAAAAACTATTCCACCTTCGTCCACCTTTTCAAATTATACTTGTTTAAAGTTTCTAACGTTGGACGCGTCAGCGCGCCTATCTCGAAACTCCGTGAAGAGAAGAGCTAAACACTCGCCTTATTCGAAGGAACTGTTTAGATTTTAACACTTACTATGTTACGATTTCGAGAAGACTAATTAATTATTGATAACATTATTATTAATATTATTTATTATTAATTATTTTATTATTATTAATTTAGGGAATCCGTACTTTGTTGCAGGTAATCATCAATTCATAAAATAGATGTATACAAATTTGAAGAATATACACAAAATACAGCAAAATATTATGTACAAGCTTATGGGTGGTATTACATGCCACCTTCCGTACATAAATTATTAATTCACGGAGCTGACATTATTCAATATGCATTAGTACCAATAGGACAACTTTCTGAGGAAACTCTTGAAGCACGACATAAAGATTTTAAACAAATTAGAACACGAAACACCCGAAATTCTAGGATAGGAACAAATTGAGATATACTATATCGTCTCCTTTTGACATCAGATCAGTACATGTCCACCATTCGAATCAAATCGTGTACTAAAAAGAATAAGAAATTAGATCCAGAGGCGTTATATTTAATAATTAAATAATAAGAAATATAATACTAATAGTTGTAATTATAATTAGAATATTAATAACAACAATAATAATAATAATAACAGTAATCAAATTAATGTATCTTTTCTTAATTAATCTATAATCTGTCATTATTTCATTGATCAATTTAAATTTCGCGTTTATAC
>NW_027587093.1:0-1326 GCF_028453695.1 Augochlora pura
GACTCTTTGCACACAGTAGTCGGACGCTGTATCCACCCGTCTTGTTTACTTATGATTCCAGCAAATATAGCGGTCAAGATAGGATGGTTTTTCGAAGATAGGTCACTGATATAACCATCGTTAATAAGTCTACACCACGGATGGGTAGAGATTGGTTGATCTTTTTGACTATATAATTTTTGGAACTGGGTTAACAGTTCCCATGAATTTCTTGTCGCCGATGTGAAGATGTATTCTGCAATCTCAGTCCAGGTGCGAGATAACACTTCGCACGCCATATATAGAGACATGGCTGTTCCTAAACCATTATAAGCAACGTGAGTTAATAATGCCGCGTTTATAATTGCGATGGTTTTCCTATCTTGCCCCACTGGATCACTTAACACAGTCCAAAGTTTGAGGATCATGGCCAACATTATGGGTGACCATGGTTGACTTTTCGCGATACCAATGCAGGTTTTAGATAAGCATACCTTACACGGGGGTGAGTATGCGTATCCGGTTGGCCACCCTGCGAGATTGTGAATATTCAGCAGATATTGCTTTTTGTTGAAGGCCCTCGCCATCTGTGCCTCATTCTTACTGATAGATCTAAACAAGGTGAGCGCAATGAACGCAGATAAGTTAATTAATCTGATAGTATGATCAGTAGGGATAGTTCCCACAACCCATTGATCAAGCAATGTCTGAATTTGTTGGCGGAATTGTCTGTTATTGTCAGGGCCTCGAATGAGAGGATCAATATATTGGTGCTGGATTTCGGGCACGGTCACAGATCCTTTAGGAAGGACATAATCCGCACCGGAGGTTCCTGCTTTCGGCAGTGTAGGTAAATCTTTAAGATGCGATGTGAATCCGGCCCCCGGGTATATATAATCTTTGTCACTCCAAAATTCGTCAGGAAAGACATAACCCCATCCTGTTGTTCCTGCTGTTACAATCTGCCTCCTTGCGAGGGCGATTACAGGAAAAACTACATCATGTATCATTCGATCACCATGAGTAGTTCCATCCAATACAAACAACCAAAACTGCTGAATTAACTTTTTCTCATTTGGTTCTGCCTTCCATGCGATCGGGAAATATTTGTCTTTTACTATATCAGCCAATTTCCTTTCGTCCCACCAACCCAATGGAAGAGATGTTGCTTTTGGTGGGATCCCATGAGTGCCCTCTGCATCCTTCAGTAGTTGAGCGAAATTGAATTGCATACTGTTCGATCCCGGCGATCACGATCTGAACCAAGGTAACCTCTGTATGAATTTATTCCTCTTATTCGTTTGATGAATGCAGCATATTCCTTTTTTAAATCTGGATCTTTCTTAA
>NW_027587094.1:0-1325 GCF_028453695.1 Augochlora pura
GCTCGTCGCGGAATCGGGTGTAGCCGTCGGAAAATAGCTGCGGTATCTAACCTACTAGGTCGGGGAAAAAGGAATCCGTTATTTTCACGCGAACTTCGAGACTTTATTTAACGCATCGCGTACGGCGCCGATTTTTATGCTCTCGAAAAGTTGACATTCATTTTTCTTTGCTAACCATTTGTTAACATTAGGACTACCGACGATTGAGGTATACCTACTTCTACCGGAGGGGTCAAAGTGACTTGTTTCTTAAATTCCCAAGACATTTGAGAAAAGACAGCAACTTTTAGTTTTTATATATTTCTTATTTTTATGGACAAAAATTGAATATAACCTGAATAATAATAGTAATAGAATAGCAAGAATTTATAAAATACTTATGCATAAAATGATCGACTGAGAGTAATCCGAGGAAACTTGCCTGCAATAAATACTGCAAGCAATGACCAAGTCAAACAGTGTAAGTCGTAGGAAAAATATTTTTTGGTTGTTGACGTATCTTTGAGTTTGAAATATTTTCTTTTACGACTAAAGGTCGTATCGCAAGTAACGTGTCACAATAATTTCCACGATACAACAGAACATTACCGAAAAAGCGCTTGTGACAGGGAAAACAGTAAAGACACATAGCACTCAAACGATTAGAAATATGTTAACCCTTTGCGGTCGAGTGGCGACTCTGAGGTGCTGCTAAAAATTATAATGTCAAGTTTCAAAATAATTCTTAGCAAATTTACTTGCATTTAGGAAATTGTTGAGAGCTGTTGTATTAATCACAAAATTCAATTCCATAAATCAGAAACACTATAAATCTGGAAAAAAAATATTTTGGATTTCCAGTTAAAATTTCTCCGACTGCAAAGGGTTAAAAGAACCAGCTCAATAATATTATACAAACAACCATAAGCGTCCTAATATATCGGTAAATCCTTTCGTCAAACGCGTTCTCTGTTGAACATCGTCACGTGCGAAATAGTTGAGTCCATTCGTGGCGTTTCCCTCGCGGGACAGGACGGTTTACCCGCCTCTATTTTCCCCCGGTTTTTCCTCCTTTCTTTCCGGTGTGTTCGCCTACCGATAGACGTTGCACGCGTAACAGCCAGAAACGCGGACAGCAGAGAAAGCAGTTTACGCATTGTTTTCCAGGCTTTCCACGTTTTTCCGCGTACGCGCGTGCCCGCGGCATTGTCCTCGGCGCGCCGATTCGGTCGCGCGCGCGCGTTCCTCTGGAAAAACCCCCGGCTGTCTTCCGATCGACGACAATGCCACGCGGGGGGGAAAAAAGTGGATCGATTGTGCGCGGCCACTCGGCGAGATTGATCCGC
>NW_027587095.1:0-1325 GCF_028453695.1 Augochlora pura
AGGATCCCGCGGATTATTCGCGGCGTTTTTCAACGGGATTTCGACCACGGAGAAATATGATCGATTATACGACGGCAATGAATTACTCGTCGGTCGGCGGGCCGTGAAAATATTCGATTACCGATGCAAACGAGTCCCCGCACCCCGGAAACTTAAACCGTGAAATAGCCGCAGTTTTTCGTTGCGTTGTCCGAGCGAGCTCGCGTTGCGAACGCGAGATATTTTTAGCGCAGCGACAATGTCGCTTCAGATCCGACTCGCGACTTAACCCTTAGCACTCGAGTGACGCCTTTGAGACGCCAATGAAAATCATTATATCATTTCTAAAATAATTTTGACATTATTAAAGACCCTTCTATTTAAAAGATTGTTAAAAGCGTAACAGTTTTATGATAGACTCAATTTCATATTCATAAATTGTACTAAGTTAGATAAAATGGAAATTTTAGATCTAGGTTTAAAATGGCCTGGAGTACAAAGGGTTAGCCTCTTAGGCACGGTTGGATTTTGCCAGAATGAAACTTTTCGTAACTAAATTACCATTTTTCTTAATATATATATTTGGTATAGCTGCATATAGTATTAGCTACATATATTCTTTTCTTAGTGTATAGTATATATACACTTTAATCATTTACTTTAATAACTAATAATATAATTGAGTACAGAACGACACATCCACGAAAGCCACTATAATGCCACTATCGTGCCTAAGAGGTTAATAATATAATAATCAAATAATAAAATAATAAAATAAACAAATATTCAGAAACAGAGACCAGCACTTAGATGTCCGATTTCTCGTCTGATTGTTTATTCATATTTTGTATTTTCTCCTCGATGTTTGCGTTCGCCATTCGAACAGTTGTCCCTTTTCTCGTCTTTACTGAAACTTATTCTTCGATATAACAACGACTTCATTCCCCAACTCGGCTCGTAGAGTATGCACCGAGTCACAGTGTATGCAAATAGGAATATCGCAGGTAATAGAATACATTTTTTAAAAATAAAGTTTACAGAGATACGCTGCTGCAGAAAATTATACGACCCTTGCTCTCGAGCTGCGATAAAACCGTGTATCGAAAATGCAGAATGGATTTCTAGAGGTTATTGTAAAGGAGAAACAGTGCTGTATAAGATAATATTAAATTGAATATGAAAGGAAATTGTTTAAACTCGTAGAGTCGTCTGAGTTTATAATTTCGAACGCAGGAAAAGAGTATCGGTTTCTATTGGGTTTATATATCTTTAAAAATTGCTGTTAAAAAGCCGTTTAACATTTGTCAAATTTTGTAATATTTTCTAATAATTCAGTCGTTTATATT
>NW_027587096.1:0-1325 GCF_028453695.1 Augochlora pura
AGCAGAACGCAGGCCGGCCACTTTTACAGCTCGGTGAGCCCGGTGTTAATTTAATTCGCGATTATTCGCCAGAATCCAATGGCATGAAAATTCCAGCGAATTAGCTAGCGGCAGATTAGGCAACGAATGCTTTAAATTACACGGTCGTGGCAGCGGGCAAGCGATAGAAGAGCGAACGGGATAGCGAACTGGCGGTGCAGAATTGATTCGGCGTCGGATGAACGTGCGCCGATAGGTTGATAAGTTGATCGCAACGAAACGAGCAGAAGCACGAGCAAAAGTTGTAGCTGTGATACACAGAGGAGGGAGGGGGGAGGGAGAGAGGGTTTTTGCTCTAGATTCGGACAGCTGCGAGTGTTCCAAGTGTCGGCGAATGATTTTTTATTTGGAGCACGGCGGGCGACAGCGGTTCGACACGCGACGCAACGCGACGCGACGGGCGTAGTTGCCGGCGGGCAGCGTTTCCAACCTCTCGTGGAAACCGTCGGCCATCGACGCCGTCGATCGGAACCGCGGCGGTGTCAGTTTTTATTATTCAGCCGGCGGAGTACGCGTGCGAGGCGATAAGCGGCGACGGCGTAAAAATAATACCGCCGCGGCGGAACCATGTTACGGGCCGTACGGAAATTTATCGGCCGATATATTATATTCCGTCGCGCGCGGACAAATATTAGAATAACCCGGAATTCGTCCCGGACGTCCTACCGGCGCCCTAAAATGTCCCCGGGGCGGGTCCGATGCGTCCCGAAGGAGTTGTGGGATCGGTCGAGGGTTCCGGGAAATTTTTTATACGACGCTTACGATTTCTTTGGGCTTTAGAAATACCCTACGGTCGTCGCGCGTGCTATTTCTTAATATTATGTGGAGTAGTTTACATTTAAATTTGTTTAAAGTTATGTAGAAAAATTATGTGAATGACCTACAAGGTGGAGATGTTTAAATGATTCCACTTTTCTGCACGGTTCTGCTGTAGATATTAGGAGAAATGGGATATAGGATAAATAGGATGAATCGACGATTCTCGTGATTAGAAAATTGCGAGAACTAAAACAATTATTGATTTTTTAAAGAGAAGAGAGGGCGCGAAAAATAGAGGAGAATGTTCAGAAAGTGAAGGTGATATTAAATAAGGTTTTTGTTTCATTGTACTGACTAGTGACGAGGAAGAAATTTATTAAATTAAGGCTACATTAAATGAAGATGGCATTTTTGGTCTTCGCTTTTAGTTTTAAACGAAAAGCCTGCGAATCTGACAAAACGCGACATTTATTAAAAACCTACCTACCGTGTTATAGGAATTTACCTGTACTCACTTTTGCCATAAA
>NW_027587097.1:0-6034 GCF_028453695.1 Augochlora pura
TTCCAAGAAGGCATTGACAGAAATTGACAAGTTATGATGTATCGTGTGCTTTTTGTATTACAATAACCTACCAATTTCTTTTTATTTTTTAAGTAAATCTATTATCAAATAAATATACTGTGTTGTGTTTAAAAGAGATAAAGTGATATTAACTTTCTTAACAATTTTCCCTTATTAAGTGCTATAAATTCAAAATCAACACGTATTCGATTATGATTTCATAATCTGTAATTTTGCGGCAGAAAACTAAAAATTTATTCAACGATTAGAATGTAATAAAAATTGAAAGAAAAAGATAGTGCTAGGTTTAATATCATTTTTGCTAAGAAGAGCTGATTGCTTGTTTAAATAAATTATAATTTTATAAATATTGATATAAATATCAGAATGCTACTATAAAAATAATGTTAAAATAATGCGCGAGGAGTTCTGTAAAATGGAATAAGGAGATTCAGGAGAAAAGACCACACTGAAATAATTTCGAAATAAATATATTTCATCTTACGCAGACTTGATAGAAAACAAATAAATTAATAGATACAATCGCTGTGCGGCGTTATCTGGAGTACGTAATATGTTTTCAGGATTTCTAGTTTTATGCTTAATACTGATTTACTGACTAGTAAATACAACATTTACAACGTACAGCACGATAACAGAATATAATAATGATTGAAATGGATTTGTCGGAAGCATACCTTCTGAACAGAATACGAGTTTACAAGTATCGTTTTGCATCTTAAGTTTGAACTGGCTGTGACAATTAACGGGCGAATGTTGCATTCAACGCATAAATAATGAGACGGATATTCGAAGCTACAATAGGTGATCTCTAAGGTGAATATCGAACGAGGCTAAAGACAAGTACATTCTTTGGACGTATCTTCGTCGAGATGGAACAATGGGTATTATGAATAAAGGAACAAAGTTTCTAGCCGATGGTATACACTCGACCGAAATTACAAACTAAGTATGAAGTTTAAATAGCGCGACCGAAGCTTCGGTTGCTGTTCAATTATTAAGCTCCATCTAAAATTGAATAAAGTCGTCGCTAGATCCTTTGATTGAACAAGTTTAGGATTCGCATCTGAAATATGTTCTTGCTTAGGCTTGCGAATTTAATACATACTGCGCGCGCACACGTTGTGACAGAATCGTGCTTTAATTGCGATCCAATTCCGCACGAATTAGTGTTGCGCATACCCCTTTCAAAATACAAGACAGCCTATTCAATTTCCTATCGCACATTCGAAACCTTGCAATATACTATATTTGCTGTAGCTAATTATCGCCTTCTCCAGCTCGTTTTTATAGTTTCGCCAAGATTACAGTGGATTACATGGAAACAGTGGATTCGCTTCTAATGCTACCAAATGTGAAAACAATGAATTGATTCTCAAGATTCTGGACGACAGTGATCTAAATACGATTCGCGAGTACATTTCACCGAGATTCGAATTGGGTCGTTTTCACAATATCGCACACTGTCGGCCAAATACCTACTCCGATCCTAACGGCGGTTCGATAATCCAAAAATATCGTCCTCCGGAAGAAGTCAAGGCATCAAGAAGACCTGCCTTCGCCTAAGACCGGCCATCCACGGTTATTCTTTGATCGCCTAAGCGATTAAACGCCGATGATCAATTTTCTCCTCGGAAGCAGTCACCGTCGTTCCGCAGCTCCTTCGATTGACTGCCCCTTCGCCGTAGTGTTCCCGTGTCGCCATTAGCACACTGGATCGGCAGGTCAGCCGGCGGGTCTCCGCGCGTTACGGAACACCGACAACTCCGTTTTCCTCCATTATCGTGTCAGAAAGCCGGAGGAAGAGAATAAGAAAGCCGTTCTTCCTTCCGTGGTTCACTTTCTGCCCCACTGAAGCATTCGGTGCCCATGGGAGCATCTGCTCAGAGATCCGTTGCTGCCTTTCGAGCTGTTGCTGCCGGCGCTGCACACGCTTTCCGACCTCATGATGCTCTTCTTCGTCGGCTCGAGGATCTTGTCCAACATTTGACGGATGGTGCTGTGCTTCCTGTTGAAAGGATTGGTGTACATCTTGACTCTTCCTCGTTCGCTTGCCAATCGAGCCGAAATTCGATTTTCTGAGATGCTTTCGCCGGTGAACACGGCTCGTGTTCGAAATGTTGCGAAAAGCGTTGCTTGACAATCGTCTGAGACAGTTGGGATTAAAACTGTTCAGAAACTGTACCAGGTCGATCGATGTCCAGTGTTTGCCAGTTTACTTCTGAATAATAGAAGTCGCTCGCTCGTTGACGATCGAGAGTGTTCTGACTCGCCGTCGAACTGCGGTAAATTATTTTCTTCGATGATTGATCGAAGCTCCCTTGATACTGTTCAGGGACACACTGTTCACTACTGTTTCTTCTTCTTCTTCTTTTCGTTCACTGAGAATGTTCGCTTGAATAGCACTGTGCGAAAGTTTCGCAGAACCGCTTGAACCACTAGCAACGTGGATCGAGTCCGTCGTAGGAGTGATTTGAAGCGGTCGTCAGTACGCTTATATATGGTAGGCGTTCGGTGACCTTCGTTCGAGCTCGGATAACGTCGTCTGGCGACTCGATGCATGGAAATAATTGGTACCGCAGGTGCATCGGTGCAAGTGCACATGCTTGGCGAAAGTCAAGGGTGAAGGGTTCCCCGTTCACGTGTCGATACGTTTCCGAAATTGCAAGTTTTTAATAGACATCTGCTTCTATCGAGGGTCTTTTATTGGCGTTAGAGAAAAGAGCGTGCGCACTTGTCAGTATTGCACTCGGAGTTAAGCGTTATTTATGCAAATGTTCAATTACTTCTTTCACCAGTTATCATTTAATTGCCTGTTATTTATTGTTTATTTAGAACAACGCACTCAGCTGACGTCATAATGAGGGAATAATAGTGTTCGATCGCTCTAAGCGATATTATTAAGTTCACGAAGGAAAACGTAAGTTCTGCAATAACAATAAATGGACATGGAAAAGAATTTACGGATATCTAATTATCTAATATATATCTAATAATATATACATATATATATATATATATATATATATATATATATATATATATAATCTAATATTTAATAATATAATATTATAGCTAACAATGATTGTTGCTTGTTGTTAAACTACGTTAACGAATTTTTTGTTCGTTATCGGTACGTATATATTTTTGAAACAATTTACACTATTGCAGAATTAAAATGAAGTTTAAGCGAAGGTTTACAAAAATTGACTATTTTGTAGTTTCTTAGTTTTTTTTTTTTAAATAGTATTTTACGTCGTATCAACTACACTTGCGGTTATTAGCGACGACTTTTAGTTGGGGATATTAGAGTTTACTGTATAGGCTTGATTTTTTCAGGAATGAGATAACTTAAAAGGATATAATACAGATAACTACGGCTGTATTTGTTGTTAACACATTCGTCGCCGACAATTAGACACTAAAATCCCCACATAATTAAAGCAATTTAGTTAATTAAAATTTAGTTGAAATTATAATATGCCGAAGTATTCTCCGTAGACTGCAATTTGTAATAGTTCCAGAAACTGTGAATACAATATTTAAAAAACAATGTTTTTGGAACCGGTTGCACGCGCCGTGACATTTTGAACTCTTAATTACCGACTTCCTTCAACTTGCTATACATCCTTTGTAAACAACGAAGTCGATGAATATATTTTCATATTGAAACGTTATTTATTAATTGAATTATTATTATTATTGGATGGTAATCATGTCGATTATATAATAACATAAGTCAACTAACAATAGTGCAACTTGTAAATATAATTTCTTTAAAAAATAATACACATTAATATAAACTTCGTAAAGAGGATTACAAATGAATATAATTTTTTAATGACGAATACAAATTAATATAATTTTTGTAAGAATGAATATAACTTTATAAGGAATGACATGTAAAATCTGATATTTCCCAGTATTTGTTTTTTTTCGTTATTTTTTAATTATACTCACTCTAACGATAGTAACAATCACGTAGATCAGAAATTGTTTGCTAATTTTTATTTTGGTCTCACACAAACGATTCATGACGTAACAACACAAGACAAAACGTTCCTGCTCCTCTCCATTCATTTGTCAATTTATTATTGTATCTTTATTATAAGTCTTCTTTGGTATACTAACCATTTCTAGAGTAGGGTGCACGAGATACCTGTCTGCTACAGAAAAAACACGAAGTAATTCACTCACATCAGACTCGAGGTTGGTCGTCGAGGTCGGACGTCGTGCAATCATGAATTCTATATCACTTTTCGTTCGAGGAAATAGTAACTTCAAAGTCAGGAAGGTCAAGAAAGATAGGAAAATTCGAGAACTAGGAAACATATACCGACGACAGTAATAGATATTTATTCAATAAAGTGCTTAAAGCAATCATTCTTGATCTTCAGAGTCGCGTTCGAGTCAAAAGTCAATGGAAATTTATGATTAAATGGAACCGATAGCTTTATAATTTTTTCTTGATCTTTTTGCAGGAGAAACGGGAATTCTATTTTGATTTCAAAACAGGAGATACTTGTGTGACTTTCTTTTAAACAAAAGTTTTACAAGTGATTGCAAGTATATATGTAAAATTTAAAAAAATCGAGTGGTGTTAAATAAAATGTTTCCTGCTATATATATTTTACGACTTGATTGTATCATTAAAAATTGTAGTAAAAGACTTTTATTTTTAAATTGTTGAAATTATGAAGAGTCTTTCTTGAGAAAGAAATTTTCTTTATTAAATAATGAATAATAATAAATTTCTTTATTCTAGTTTACAATAAAAATGGCGAGAAGCTAAATAAATTAAATCCTGCGACTTCTACGAAGTAAACACGATAGTCGCTTTCACAATTCGATAAGTTTTCTGGTATTAGTGTCGAAATAAATATATGCATTTCGTAGAATTGAAACGGCAGAATGTGATGCGGTAGTTTGCGATATCACGAGATAGTATCGCTGATTGTGCCTATCAATTTTGACATTATCTGCATTATTAACATAGATCTTTTGACAAAGATACAACACATTGAAGATCATTTATACTTTTGTCAATTTTTTAAACATGTTCTTTAAGTTTTTTCTTTTAGACACTATTTTTTCTGTGAACCACAATGAGAAACGTGAAAATTGATTAAATGTAAAATATAAATAAAACCGTATCTTTCAAACACAAAGTTAATCACGTTTTCATTTTAAGTATCAGTTAAATTCAGGAACGATTTTTGTATTGGGAAGATTTTTTACAGAAAACAGAAATGATTTTGGTTGAGTTGTGAAAATTCCACAGTGAACAATTTTGCTAATGACAATCGCATATGTACCTAAGAAGATAATGCGTCGGTATCCTTTGTTTGTCGTCGTCAAATCGTGTCTAAGGAAATAATTGTTTTCATATTAGATCAGAAAAATGATGAGTATGCAGATTCTAGAAGTAAATAAGATTCAATACTGTGAATTCACGTGGCCGCGTAGTAACCCGTACATCGGGGAAACCCCTTCCGGCACGTCCTTCGTTTCTTGATGCGCGTACGGTATATACCCGTGAATGACCTTAAGAATGCGTCAGCAAAGAAGAAACATGAATTTGTGAAAAAAGCTGTTGTGGCTGTGAAGAAGTCCTCGCTTCTTACGACGGTCGTGCAGTTTTTCTTATTGCGACGCGATACCATGCACCGCTACCAACGCCTAATTATTTTTTTATGTTACATTGTTTTCCGCTTCGTGCATTCGCTTACATATTTCAATGTTAACGTTAAATCTACCGAGCCCTAAAACCAACATGTATTTGTTTATAGTTGTTATAATGTAACACGTATTTGTATATAGTTGTTATAATGTAACATGTATTTGTTTATAGTTGTTATAATGTAACATGTATTTGTTTATAGTTGTTATAATGTAACATGTATTTGTTTATAGTTGTTACATTATAATGACTGTTTGCATTAAAAAAGTTCGATCACTTTCTATAGGTACGTCTTCATAATTTCAACAACTTTAAAACAACTATGGGGACGAT
>NW_027587098.1:0-1325 GCF_028453695.1 Augochlora pura
TCTAGGAACCTAACCACCGTGTTATAGGAGGGTTACCTGTATATATATAAAAACGAATAAATAAATTCAAAAGGACCAGCGATATTCCTGCCGGCATAACTGTCATAAATAAACGTACCTAAGAGTTAATTACTTGTTTCTGAAATGTTTAAGGATCTATAAAGTTCAAAAATAATTGAAAAATTCATTTTCAGTTTGACGTCGAGTTTGGAGCATCTAAACTAAAATATATGCGGTCACTTTCAATTTTTAATATGTATATATGTGTCCATATATCAGTTTTAAACTCCGAAATATTTTGTCCTTAAACATATTTTTTTTAAAAACCTTCTTCAGAACCCGTTAATTGGACAAACACGATGAAACATTAATATTTTAAATCGATTCACATGTAATGAATATATTTCCTTTTTATTAAAGTCGCACACATGTGAAATTGGTGTAACTAATGAAACTTAAACTCTCGTAATACATAAACTTAATAATCTCCAGAAGGTAATAAAATCATCAAGAAATTTAAATTCATTAAAGTGGGGTAGCTAAACAGTATGGCGCCGGGGATGACTCGTTGTATACCATGGAATTCCAGAAAAACAATAAATTATCAGTACAATGTTGGTTTTTCTAAGAAGATTTTTCTAAAAACGTTCTCAAAAATAGAATCATCCAAAGCAACGGTAGCCCAAATCCAAACAGAAAGACGAGACAATGTAACAAGATCGACATTACAACTGAAGTCAAGTCAAGCGGAATCATCTTGATGCATTTAAAATATTATGTATTCAATTACTCTTTTTAAATAATCATCTGAAGTCGATACATGGTGTTTTTACTTCGAATTGTGAAGAAGTTATAATATGAAAATGAAGAGTAGTGTTTGGGGATTAGAGGATCGATTATATTATTATAGAAATAATATAACAAATAGAGGTTTTAAATGAATTATGTTTAAATGTAGACAATGCCTTCCTACAAATTGTCATATTTCAACTACACTGGCCTGGCGGAGCCAATTAGATATTTGTTACACCAAAGCGGTATTCAGTTCGACGACAACAGGATTCATTATTTCATAGATTGGCCAACATTAAAAGCTCGTAAGTACATGTAGATCTACATACGTATAATGTACACATTATACAGGGTGTTTTTCAAATATTGTAACACCGGGAAATGGGGGGTAGCTGAGGCTATTTCAAGTGACTTTTTCATTTTCCGAAATGCAATCTGCGGCCTTGTTAACGAGTTATTAACAGTTAAAGTTGGTTGCGCACCGACGAGTTTTCGTGCTGCTGCGCACATGAGCGCGAACGATTCAGGGACGA
>NW_027587099.1:0-1324 GCF_028453695.1 Augochlora pura
AGGTCCATATCCTGTTATTAAAAAGACACAATGTTTTCCAGGTCGAAGAAGGCGCGAGTGGACGTTACAATCTATCCACCGGCGATAAACCAAGCCCGGCGACGGTTTTTCATCGGCAGTAAAATCGCGTGTCGGGCTGCCGCCGTTGTCGCCGTTCGATGGCCTCGTGATTCGGTAAACGCGGCGCCGATAATCCAGTTCGGCGTGCTCGTAAGAATCGCGCGCTTCGAGCACGTTCTCTCTCTGCGCTTCGACGCGAATCGACGACGCTGAACATTCGCGATTTTACGAGCGCGAACGCCGGCGTCGAAGCCGTATTTCCGTCCGCTCGATCCCTTATCGGTCGACGATAAGCGAGCGCGACGCTTTTTGTCCGAAAATCAATCGTTTTATCGTTATCGCTGGCTAAATATTTGCTAAATTTATCCTCGCGAGAACGGCACTTTCACGGATAAGGGAAAATATGCTGCAGAATTTGTTGAATCGAATCAGAGTTTATTGAATTTTGTTATAGGCGACGTTTGACTTGATAATACGTATAAATATAATATAATATACTATAATACATAAATTAAAAATACATGACATAATACTTAAAAAATTGCAACAACATTCGTTAAAAATCGCAGATAATACTCTCTCGTCGCCCCTTTCGCAAAATAAAGTGACGCAACAAATTGTAGAACACGGTAAATTCAGTGTTAAAGCACTGCATAAAGCGGCGCATTGTCAATTTATTGTTATTCCACGGTTAAGTTGTAACACGGGGGAGAGTGAAGAAAGATTGAAAGCGCGCATTAATCTCCAGTAGTGGAAACAATTACACGCGACACGTGTTGTTGTGCATGTCCATCGATCAAGGGGAGTGGAATCAGCCCCTCCGAAAGCTACCCGCCATCAATCTTCTTACACCTTTCATCAATTTCCATGACAAAAAACGAGCTTTGCTTGGCGATGCTTGTCACGGGAAATCCTGCAAACATTGTTACTCGCAACAATGTTATAAAATATTAAAAATTAAATTCCGAATGAATTTAATAGCAATACGTTAAATTAAAAAATGTAACATGAAAAGTTAATTAAACCATTTCTAATAACTATTCTACATAACATATAATCTTATATAATAATAATATACGAACCTCATTTCTGCAAAGAGTTTTTATTTTAAGCTTGACATAACCTATATCTCCATGATTACTATTTTATATATAATTAAAAATACTATTATTATTTACCCAAATATCTCATTTTCCAAACACTGACCAGATAAACTACTATACCTAATTTATAAACATCTAATATTATAAAACTTCAACATATT
>NW_027587100.1:0-1324 GCF_028453695.1 Augochlora pura
GGAAAAGAGCAGTCGTCTCGACTAATTAGCTAACAAATTCTAACATGCCCGATATTCAAAAAAGGAGAAAAGGGGAGGTCAACAACTACAGAGGGATACCACAGTTGTGCACGGCGTACAAAATCTATGCAAGCATAGTGAACAAAAGGTTAGCAAAGGATATAGAGGAGAAATTAGAGGAAGGACAATTTTGATTTAGGAAAGGGAGAGGAACAATAGTCGCGATTTTTGTGATAAACTACCTGATAAACAGGGAGATAGGAAGGAGAAAGGGGAAGCTGTTCGCGTTCTTCGTAGATTTCCGGGCACATTTGACAGATGTTGGAGACAGTTGGAGAGGTTTCGACGATACATTTTGGTGCCTCCTATGAGGTGTGAGCGTTAAAACGATGAAGGTGTGACAAAAAATTAGAAAGACGAGCGCAATCGTCCGTTGAAGCTAGCCACGGACAATTCGTCCTTCTTGGAGGAGGAAAAACGGTCCCTTCAAGGGAAACGCGTGGGTCGTAGAAACTTCTGCTCTGACTGCGAACGTGGCAACATCGTTCCGAGACAAGCACGAAGTATACTTATACGCATTCGAGATACGACACTTCACACATTAATTAAAACATTATGCGTATCCTCATACGCATTAGAGATATCATATTTTACATATTAATTAAAACATTACGCGTATCCTCATACGCATAAGAGATATCATATTTTACATATTAATTAATACATTACGCGTATACTTATACGCATTAGCGATATTACACTTTATACGGCGTGCGTGCCACAGAATATTAGAGACAGTGCTCACTGATTACACAGCGATGTAAAGAACATCCGGACAAACATCTTAATCGTCGTACGGTGGACCTCTCGCCCATATTTGCCTCCTGCTGCAGAATTTGTCCATCAGCGAAAGATAAGTACCAGCTATTAATCACAACTTAATCGAATACGTAGTATACTAACAATGACTAGAATCAGTACAATTAGTCAAAAGCGTACGTCGCTTAAACGACAACTCACGCAACTTGAGAATGTGACAGTGACATCCCCATAACAAAATCGCAGGAGCTCTCATTTCCTTCGACAGACAATACATGTCCCGATAAGATAAGACATGAGTCTATATAAACTATTGTTCTTCGCTGCGAGGCCAGTCTTGACCGTGAATGACCGTGAAAAATTCAATCTTGAATGAAATTAAAAGATTATTAAATAAAGAAATGGTTGTCTCCTTTTTTTTTATATTCGTTCAAATTATTTTACGTGACAAGAGCAGCGTCGCGTCGAGTCGGCATGACATAACAAATATTCAAATGCGGCTGAA
>NW_027587101.1:0-1324 GCF_028453695.1 Augochlora pura
CCCAGGTACCGGACGGAGGCCGGCATCCTGAGATTGCGGTCCTCTAAACTAACTGTAGGGGGTCTGCGAATATCTAGAAATCCCTTGGTTAGGAGGATTTCCGATTTTGTCTTTGAGAGTTCTAACAAATTTCTTTACACCATTTTGCTATTATATTGGTAATTACCTGCGACCTTTCCTCGACCATCTTCCTGCTATTCCCGCCTACAGTGACGGCGAGGTCGTCGGCATAAGCCGTCGCCTCGTAGCCACTGTCGCGTACGACATTCAGGAGATCGTCAAAGACCAGGTTCCACAAGTAGGGGCCTAAAACTGATCCTTGCGGGCAGCCCTTGGTGACCAATTTGGTCACTTCCGAGCTGTTAGATTTTATTTTGACGTATCTGTTTGACAGATAGTCTTGAAGAAGTCTGTATATATTATTAGGACATTTTCTAATTTTCAACTGTCTGAGAATAGCGGGCCACTATAGGTTGTCAAAAGCGCCGCTAATATCGAAGAGAAGGGCAATGGCGTACTTGCTGGGATTGCTCGATGTCGCCTCGCGTAAATGGAGAATGGCTTGGTCTGTAGAAAGGCCGGGTTTAAACCCGAATTGAGAGCTGGAGGTGAGTGGGTGCTTATTGAAGATATCGGAAAGTCTGACTACTATGAGTCTTTCTAGAATTTTGCTAGTTATTGAAAGGAGGCAAATAGGCCTATATGACTTAGGGTCTGATCTGGGTTTGTCCTCGCCCTTGAGAAGCACCCGGACGACGCCCGTTTTCCAGACGTCAGGGAACCTCCCATGGGCGAGACAGCTATTGAAAAGGAGGGTGATAGAATTTCTGAGTAGGGGCCAGGCTTGTTTCAGCATTACTGCCTCTAACAAATCCTGACCGGGGGCCTTTCCGTTTTTCATACGGGCGATTGCGCTCCGCACTTCTTCCATCTCAAATGCGGGGGCGTCTGGTGTGTCAGGAGCACTACGGGATTCATGTCGGACGTTACGGTGAAAGTCTGAGTCAGTCGAGGGGTCGTCGTCTGGTACTAAAGTATTAAGGAGGGTGTTAAGGTGCGCGCGGTGTCGTCCGAAATTGACTCGGCTTCGCGGTTGTAAGGCGCGAAGTTTTCTTGTATAGAATATACGGCACTCGACGCGGCACGGTAGTTTGACGATTTAACGAGGAACTACCTAGATAGATTTAAGTTATTGTTCGTGTGTTCCCGTAGTCTCCTTGTGAGACCTTTCGTTCGTATGTAAGCGGTGCGCCGAAGTATTGAGACCGATGTGTCTTCTTGAAGGTTTGAAGAAGAGTGTCCGACGAATCGTTCGATCGTCGAA
>NW_027587102.1:0-1324 GCF_028453695.1 Augochlora pura
TATATCTTTGGATATTATGGTGTATTTCACGGAAAAACACTTGAAATCACTGGTAACCTCTTGTATCTCTCTTATATCCTTGCATATTATGTTGTATCTCACTTATATACACTTAAATTCCCTTGTAGCCTCTTGGATGCCTCTGGTATCCCTGCATATTATGATGTATCTCACTTGCGTACACTTAAATTCCCTTGTATCCTCTTGTGTCTCTTATATCCGTGGATATTATGCTGTATCTCCCTTATATACACTTAAATTCCCTTGTATCCTCTTCTATCTCTCTTATATCCGTGGATATTATGTTGTATCTCCGTTTTGTACGCTTAACTTCCCTTGTATCCTCATAAATCACTCTTGTATCCGCGGATATTGTGGTGTATATCACTGAAAAACACTAGAATTCCCTCGTAACCTCTTGTATCTCTCTTATATCCTTGCATATTATATTGTACCTCACTTATATACACTTTAATTCTGTTGCATCCTCTGGTGTCTCTCTTATATCCGTGGATAATATGTTGTATCTCCGTTATGTACACTTACATTCCCTTGTATCCTCTTGTATCTCTCTTATATCCTCGGATATTTTTTTTATCTCACTTATATACACTTAAATTCCCTTGTATACTCTTACAGCTCTCTCATATCCTTGCATATTATGTTGAATCTCCTTATATACACTTAAATTCCCTTGCATCCTCTTGGGTCTCCCTTGTATCCGTAGATATTATGTTATATCTCCCTTATGTATACTTAAATTCTCCTGTATCCTCTTGTATCTCTCTTATATCTTTGGATATTATGGTGTATTTCGCTGAAAAACACTTGAATTCCCACGTAACCTCTTGTATCTCTCTTATATCCTTGCATATTATGTTGTATCTCACTTGTGTACACTTAAATTCTCTTGTATCCTCTTGTGTCTCTCTCATATAATTGGATATCATGTTTTACCTAACTTATATACACTTAAATGCAATTGTAGCCTCTTCTATCTCTCATATATGTAGGATCAGAGTTTACTTAAATATTAAAACAAGAAGAAACGTTTAGTATAAATACAACTTTGAAACTCTCAAACTAATTTCGCACATCCGTTCGCTTTTATCGCTATTAATTCTCTGAACTTTTCCGCGCGTCCACAAACAAAGCGTCGTTCAGGACAACACTGACATTCGTTCCTTAAAACCAGTGAGGATCAACCTTTAGAAAATCCCTTATCCCGCATTCGGCCATCCTACACTAGCCTCTGGCCTCAGAGGCTGCATACACTACTGTATACACCCCTTCACACACTCTCATACTACACACTCCACACTCA
>NW_027587103.1:0-1323 GCF_028453695.1 Augochlora pura
CATTTACTATATTATATTTTACATTTACTATATTATATTTTACATTTTTTATATTTTATATTTTACATTTATTATATTTTATATTTACTATATAAAGGAATTTTATATTTATCGTCTGTTGGCATCATCTCGAACGTTTAAATATTGGCGGCGACAGAATAAAATTTGATTTCCACTTAACCCTTTGCACTACGACCCCTTTCGCACAGCGTTGATTAGCACTTATTTATCCTCAATATTATTAATAATAGAAGAAGAGAATTTTTCTTTCTTTTATCGTCTTTATACACTTTTGTTTCTAGACTTTGATAAGAGAAGAAATTCAATCTTATTTCGATTTAGAAGCAATTAACAATATTAATATTTAATAGAATATTTCGTGGAATTTCTGTCACTCGTTATTACAGTGCAAGGGGTTACAATACCTTATTATTATAAATCACCATGACGAGT
Organism: Augochlora pura; assembly: GCF_028453695.1. NCBI lineage: Eukaryota > Metazoa > Arthropoda > Insecta > Hymenoptera > Halictidae > Augochlora > Augochlora pura. The sequence continues at coordinate 454 of NW_027587103.1, forward strand.
GCGACTCTTTAAAGTGCGGCAATGGGTGTTAACAATAGAAAGTCCTGTTCTCCTTGCTCCAGCGATTACAGCAATAATCCGGCGGCATTTCGACGGGTCGATACTGTCATCTCATATATCTTCGCCGGCCGTGAATTTTTCATCGTTGCTTAAGCATTCCGCAGCCGGCACAATAGTGCCGTAAACTCGATCCGCTTCGCGGCGTCCACGATATTGGATATCCCGTGGGACGTCCGCGGACGTCTCGGACAGGGGTGCATCGGCGCTCTTCGAATCGAACGCCGCCTCTTTTGGTCGACGCGGAAAACTTTCGTCAAATTTTTATACTCGAGCGAAAGAAAACGATTAAATTATAAGGCAGGGTATATTAACCTTCTTTTTAATTTATAAGGTCGCGTCAATATATTAGCAACCCTTGGATTTCAGGTATTGGATTCCAAACTATAATTTTAAGTGAACAACGCGTTCCAAATAATATATAAAATTGGACCACGATTTGCCATTATCTAGAGTTTCGTCGAGAGCTTGTAGCTTATTTCGCGACGATACATTCTACAGAAGGTAACGATACGCTTCCATCAAGAGTTCTATGGGACACCATGATCTTCTTTGAACATATCGAGCACAGAAAACAAATAAAAAAATTAAATAGTAACAGCACTAACACGAAGCCAGAAATAATCGTAGAAACAACTGCTACGATAAACCAGAAGAAAATAATAATAATAATAACATTATAATAACACTGACCACTTCCAAGTCAGCTCTAAGCTCACCCGAGCCTAACTAAAAAATGTCGATCCTATCCAAGTCTCTGCTAAGGTAGAAATTATCTTGAAATGTCGGCAGAAAACTGGTCCCGGCAATCCA
>NW_027587104.1:0-1323 GCF_028453695.1 Augochlora pura
TACTCCCCGCGTCACTTTGCATTCGTAAACACCTTCGTCGCCGTAGGTCATGTTCATGATTTTCATGGAGGTCACCTTCTGATCAAACGACGTGCTATGATATATATTGGTCCAAGTCGATACCCTAGTACTCTGAAATATCAAATTGCTGTGCCGAATTCAGCTTGAACGATAGTGGATGACGTGAATAGAACTTGTATGTTAAGATTAATACTTGTCGGAATGGAATCCAAAAGATACGGCAATCAGAATTCTTCCGGATATATACTCTACACGCCAGGTGTAAGGATTTGCCCTTCAATACGTGTAACAAAGTAGCTCTTATAAATGGTGTGGGCATTCGAGATAGTTCTAAATGAAAAATTGTAGATTGTTGAAACAAGCGTTACCTTTCATTGTGAGAATAATATGTTTCATTTACGTACAATTAGCATTAATAAAAATCAATTTGTCCTATTGCAATTTTGTTTTTAAATTTTATTCATATGAAAATAACAAAATGATTGTAAAATAGTAAATTCACATGTGCAACGTAGAATTCTTGTGAAAAAGGTCTTCCTATGATTCAAGGAATGTACTTACTATTCAAAACGACGTTATATGTGACCGTTTGATCGGGAGCAATTGTGCAGATGTACAACCCAATGTGAAAATTGTTTACTTTCTGCAGCGTAAAGCCAACTTTTGGATCGTAAGTATATTCTGGGAGTACCTTATTCGCACCATTCGAAACAAAGTATATTAGTAAACGACACTTCGCACATTAACGGTACACCAATCGTGAAACCTACGCAACTTGTACCAGAACAAACAACCATTTATCTCGCTCCATAACTGGATCGGATCAATCTTTTTCTGGATATAAAATAAAATTCATGCAAACTTTTCGAATGTTCCACGTGGGCTAGTGGTGCCTCGCAATGCTTTTCGTTTGCTTTCGGGTATACGTAACATTGTACAGGGTGTTTCAAAAGTTACTTCCAATCGAGAATCGGAGGGTTTCTAGGATCATTTGAAGCAACTTTTTCCTTAGCGAAAATGCAATCCGCGGCTTCGTTTACGAATTATTAACGAAAAACAGTGACCAATAAGATATGAGATCACCTGGCGCGAGATGGCTGAGCCAATCAGCGAAACTGGGCTTCCATCATCTGAAGACTAGACCGTTGCGCGCCAGCCGAGCTTGATACTCATTGGCCACCGTTTATCGTTAATAACTCCTAAACAAAGCCACGAATTGCATTTCCGCTATGGAAAAAGTTGCTTCAAATAACCTCAGGAACTGCTCGTTTTCTTACTGCTTGCGACTTTTGGGACACTCTG
>NW_027587105.1:0-705 GCF_028453695.1 Augochlora pura
TATATCCCTGGATATTATGTTCTATCTCACTTATATACACGTAAATTACCTTATATCCTCTTGTGTCTCTTCATATCCTTGCATATTATGTTGTATCACACTTATATACAGATAAATTCCCTTGTATCTTCTTGTGTCTCTCTCATATAATTGGATATCATGTTTTATCTCACTTATATCTACTTAAATAACCTTGTATCCTCTTCTGTCTCTCTCATATCCTTGCATATTATGTTGTATCCCACCTATATACACCTAAATTCCCTTGTATCCTCTTGTGCCTCACTCATATAATTGGATATCATAGTTTATCCCACTTAGAGCCATTTAAATTTCCTTTTATCCTTTTGTATCTCTATTATATCCTTGCATATTATGTTGTATCTCACTTATACACGCATATATTCCCTTATATCCTCTTGTGTCTCCCTCATATCCTTGCATATTATGTTGTATCTCACTTATATACAGATAAATTCCCATGTATCCTCTTGTGTTTCACTTATATCCTTGGATATTATTTTGTATCTCACTTAAATATACATAAATTCCCCCGTTTACTCTTCTATCTCTGTTATATCCTTGGATATTATGTTCAATGTCAAATATATACACTTAAATTACCTTGTATCCTCTTATGCCACTCTCATATAATTGGATATTATGTTTTATCTCATTTATATACACTTAAATTCCCTTGTATCC
>NW_027587105.1:805-1323 GCF_028453695.1 Augochlora pura
TCTCCCTCATATCCTTGCATATTATGTTGTATCTCACTTATATACAGATAAATTCCCATGTATCTTCTTGTGTTTCACTTATATCCTTGGATATTATTTTGTATCTCACTTAAATATACATAAATTCCCCCGTTTCCTCTTCTATCTCTGTTATATCCTTGGATATTATGTTCAATGTCACATGTATACACTTAAATTACCTTGTATCCTCTTATGCCACTCTCATATAATTGGATATTATGTTTTATCTCATTTATATACACTTAAATTCCCTTGTATCCACTTCTTTCTCTTTTATATCCTTGGATATTATGTTGTATCTCACTTATATACACTTAATTTCCATTCTATCCTCTTCTAACTCTTTTATATCCTTGGATATTATGTTGTATTTCAATTATATACACTTAAATTCCCTTCTATCCTCTTCTATCTCTCTTATATCCATGGATATTTTGTTCCATCTCACTTATATACACTTAAATACCCTTGTATCCTCTTCTCTCTCTTTTATATCC
>NW_027587106.1:0-1322 GCF_028453695.1 Augochlora pura
GAGAAAAAGCGAGAACGAGACAGTGATAAAGAGAGACAGAGGAAAAGAGCGGTGGAGAAAAGGAGAGGGAGGAAGAGAGAGAGAGGACAGAGTACACGGAGAGCGAAGGGAGAGGACAGAGCGGCGAGGGGGAGATGACGGAGAGGCCATGTGGATGGAGCTGCAGAAATAATGAGCGGCGAAAGGAAGAGAATGTCGATTGCAAATGTCGTCGATGCTGAATAATCGGGATCCACGATTCACCTTTCCCGTCCTTCTTCCACCCTCGCGAGAATTTCTCGTTCTTCGGGTTTCCCTCTCTCTGCCTTCCCCCTTCTTCCTCCCTCTCTCTCTCTCTCTTTTCTGGTGTCTAGGCTCTCAGCCCGTTCCTCTCGCCGCGTCCGTGCTAACTCGCTTTCTGCGGATCCGCAAGCCGAGAGAGGGTCCCGAGCATTCGCAGCCACCGGCAAATTTTTTCGCCTCGCCCCGCTGTGTTCGACCACCATTGTGTTGGCAGCCTCTCCATTCAGTCCTCGAAAACAACGAATAAATTATCGGGAACGAAAAAACGCTCGGGCCTGACCCTGGTTAACAATAAAGTCCGCGACGCTCGCGCGCGTAATCGCTCTCGTGAAACGACTCGAACTCTGATAAATATCTGCGCCGCGCGGTCGATCGATTGTCCGGTTTACACGGCCATCGACGTGTCCCGATTTTATTTCGGGGGAATATTAATGTTGTATATATGCGCGTTGTTCGTTGTTTGACGCTTTACCCCTTCGGCTACGGCAGACTCGCGACGTCCACCGGGTAAAGCGAAGTTTTTCGTTCGACACGCATTTCTTATTAATATTCAGTGGTTTTAATATTTTAATATTTTAATATTAAAATTTTTAGTATTTTTAATATTTTAATATTAAAAATTTAATATTCGATTGAATTCGAAATTGAATTCGATTACATTCAACCAATATTACTTAAAGTCAACGTTAATTTTAAGCTTCCATTAGAAAATTTAGTAATGAAATTTAATAATAAATTGGCGAAACAGGGGAAATCTGATCTGGACGTCTATTGGCGTCTACAGTACTTTACTTGACCAAATTGTGTCATAAATTCATGAAACTATCATCCTGCTAAATAATTGCGCTTTTTCTACTTGATCCGATTTGTATTTCATTTAAACGCGACGCTTCTTTATAAACAGCGTTTAACGTCGCATAAACTAATTATTAGCAACGAAGAAATTTTTCATTAGGTCAGTCTCCTTAATAAATTTGAGTATATTTTGTGCTTCTCCCTCATCCATGTCATGTTTCAAAAAGTCGCTCTTTATCTTGCAT
>NW_027587107.1:0-405 GCF_028453695.1 Augochlora pura
TGTTACGTACGGAGATTACTCCCGACGTTTTTTTCTGCTCCTTCTTGAAGGTTTACGCTAGCTAACGTCGGCCGGGAGCACGGTTCCGCGATCATAATACAAAAATGTTTAGTCTTCCGACGAACGCCAGCCTAAGGGCTGGGACCACCTGTTTCCGAGTCACTGTACCATCCGCGGTGTAGGTCCCCACGATTCAAACATAAGAAATGATTAGTCTTCTAACGGACGCCAGTTTAAGGGCTGGGACCACATGTCACTGTATCATCCGCGGGATGATCTGGTCACGTAGGCCCAGTCCCCACCACCAAATATTCTAGTTCAACCGCGTATAAAAGGGCTAAGATTTCTCTTCTCATTGGGACAGTTTCAAGTCTAACCACGACGACGAGACATTAGCAAGATCGA
>NW_027587107.1:505-1322 GCF_028453695.1 Augochlora pura
GTTACATTGCGTAATTGTGTTTTAATGCATGTCAGGAGGATTGTGGAGGTGATTTTATTGAATCTATAACAACATTATTTGTATGGTGTGTATACTTTTTTAATAATATTTAAAAATTTATAATTAAATAATTTTGTTTTTCTTCAATACTTTTTAATAATGTTTTTAAATAACGAGAATATGGTCTCTTTGGTAACATAGCGCATTTTTACATTCAGGTGCAGTCGATGCTGTAAATATCCAATCTTTCCTCGAGATGAAAAATATTTTAGATACCTGAAAATAAAATTTATATAATAATTTTCTTTTTGAAATAAAATAAAAGTCAAGTGTAGCAGTACTCAGCAATCATAATGACAACAAAAATAAAAAGTAATTCCAAATAAAAGAAATGATCATTACCTTTATATTTTGTTACGTACGGAGATTACTCCCGACGTTTTTTTCTGCTCCTTCTTGAAGGTTTACGCTAGCTAACGTCGGCCGGGAGCACGGTTCCGCGATCATAATACAAAAATGTTTAGTCTTCCGACGAACGCCAGCCTAAGGGCTGGGACCACCTGTTTCCGAGTCACTGTACCATCCGCGGTGTAGGTCCCCACGATTCAAACATAAGAAATGATTAGTCTTCTAACGGACGCCAGTTTAAGGGCTGGGACCACATGTCACTGTATCATCCGCGGGATGATCTGGTCACGTAGGCCCAGTCCCCACCACCAAATATTCTAGTTCAACCGCGTATAAAAGGGCTAAGATTTCTCTTCTCATTGGGACAGTTTCAAGTCTAACCACGACGACGAGACATTAGCAAGATCGA
>NW_027587108.1:0-6032 GCF_028453695.1 Augochlora pura
GATCTTACGTGTAATATTATAATATTACATATAGCTTTATGTGAGACTAATATATGTGTGTTTCTTTATGAATTGATGATTTTTTCGAAATTTATCGTATACAAATGAACTGTTAATTTTTGTTATATTTATCGAGTTTTCAATTTTTATTCCATATTTTTTTTGCTAATTTAGATTGTAAATTTTACTGATTCTAAAAGGTGATAAATGATCATTATTAACTCTTATTATTACTCTTATTAATACTCTTATTATTTAATCCGATGCAAAAGATTTTCTATATAGTTTAATTTTTAATTTTATTACTTTCTAAGAAAAAGAACCCTTCTTTGTTTAAATAATTTGTTTTTGTAACTGTTCACAGATGACGTTATAATATGTTGTAAATCATAAAGGTGCGTTATTTAATCATTTCCGATATAAAGAGATGCTGCGTTTTGAACATTCTGAAAATAAATAAAAAATCGCAGCGCAAAGGGTTAAACTTGATTTATCGGAAATTAATTCGATCGAGTTACAAGTTAAAAATAGTCCTCAAAAATTGGGTCATCGAGCTGCCCGGGGAGGGGGAGGGGGTTGAGGGGTGGCTTTTTCCATCGCCCGATGTCTTCGCTCCGTTTTGGCTCGACCGTTCACGGGCTTCATCTTATATATCGTATTTGTAATGCTTCTATGCAGCCTTAGCACACAATAAAGACGACCTAATCGCGATGTCTTCCCGGGGGTTGGCCGGCGAAATTACCGGCAGCTTTTGCCGGCTTCGAACAAATTAAAACGTTCAAAGCTACCGGAAGTCTGACGACAGGATACTTATGTCTCTACCCTTCTGTTCCGAAGGAGTTCAACCATTTTTCTTCAAACGGGGTATTACTAAAGAGGATTTTTAGCTTTTAGTGATTCAAGGAGATAAATGTTTTTTTATTTAGGATGGACAGAAATCGTTGCTATGGTGGTTGTTGTTAGATGATTTTTTTTTGCTTGTGCTTTTTACTAGTTTGTTTTATTAAAATATAAATAAATTGGATCTTCTCACTCATATCAGATATCATTCTCCTTTCACTGATATCAAAGCACCCAAATAAATGAAAATAGAAATAGATTAAAGTAAAAATAAATTAAAATAAATAAATTAAGTAATAGGAGTACACATATAATTCATTCCTTTTGACACTCGCCAATTGTCTTCTTCACAGCCTAGCTATCTTCTCCCCTTCGCGTTCCAAAAAGCGACCTTTAGCCGCGAGTTTCACGACTATCGCGACGCTCAGCTTTCCACAGAGACAACGAAGAGAAAGAAGAAGCAGCGGGTCGTCCCCGCGTCTCAACGAAGGAAAGTGCTGTGTTATCCTTAAAGCGGAAAGAAAGTTTGGCCGAGGGGACGCGCGGTTGACGTGTCGCGGCCCTGCGCCGCCTCGCGTATATAGTCGAGCCGACCGTTTTTGTCGCCGCGCGTCGCGAGTTCCACGGTGATGAAAACTCCGCGGAAAGCCGCGGCGATGAATTATTGTACATTAGGAGCTGGCCGGGCTTTGTTTGAAAACACAAGGGGGGCCGCGCGCGAAGTTAAAGAGCCCGTGTCCACGGGATTCCACGTCCGACCGGAATTATGCGAAAAATAACAAGCTGCGCGCGGTCTCGCGGCGTTACCGCACGGCCGGGTCCCGCGAGCGAGAGCTTAAATCTGGAAGTTTTTCAACCCTTTTTGCGCTAGAAGCCGATTTAATTGCGAATCAAAATTATTTCTCTCGCTCGTAAATCTATTTATAGTTTATAATTCATTTTACGCGCCAGAATGCATTTTCTGCTGAATAGAATTAATTCTTGCGACTTGTATGGTAATGTTTCGTTATTAATAATTTTCTAAATTTCAACTTTGTTGGTATAGAAATTATTTTGAAATTTTACATAACTAGTTCGTAAATTTATTTATTATTTATTATTTATATTTCGCGACAGAATGCATTTTCTGCTAAATGAAATTTTATTCTTCCGACTCGTATTGCAAAGTTTCGTTATTAACAATTTTCTAAATTTGAAGTTTGTTGTAAAAATTATTTTGAAATCCGATATAAATAATTCCAGCGTAAAGGGTTAACGTCGCGCCGCGGTTCCTCTTACCATCGACTAATTTTCGCCGCGATCCCCCACTCTCGTTCGCTCGAGCGCGGCATTCAAGCTTTCGTGATTGTCGTAAATATCGGCGGGATTCGCCGCGAGGAAATTAATTCGACTCGATCCGACGGGAGAGAGGCGGGCAAAAAGAAGCGGCGAAAAAATGAGGAAATATCCGAGCTGGAAGAGAGAAAAAGGGAAGGAAAAGAGGAGCGGCGGAACCGCGATTCGTGAATAAAATCCATGCCAATTTCGCAGCCGGATTTCCTAGCGGGGCTGTACGGCCGTACCGAATGGCCGGCACGCGTTGATTGCATACCTTATAACCGCAAGAAAGGATACAATGTTCACACGGATATGCACTTATCTCGTGCCGCGTGGCGGCGCGAAGCTACGGCCGCCAGTCGCAAATAATCAACTATGCCAGACCGGAGATTTCTCAACGGGACCTCTCTTCCTTCGCCTAGAGCCGCGCGCCGCGTTTCCCGTCGACGTATAAATCGTCGAACAACATTTCTCACCTGTCCTTACGGAGAATGCATAACCTACGAGCGTGTGCACCGGGCGCGCGGCGTCTTCGGCGCGCGTGCCCTTCGCCCGAAACAAAACCCGCGCGAATACGGCGCCGAATGTATGCGCGCGCGCCCGCGTTCTCCCACGGCTCGTCTCTCGATCCATTAACCAATCCGTTCCGCGGGTAACTTCGTTAGCCGCGAGACGTTTTAACCCTTTGCACTCGAAGCCATTTCAAATTTGAAGTAATTTCTCTGACTTATAGTATTTCCATTTTATATAACAAAGTGCATTTTATGCGTACGTAATTGATTTTCGTCATTTGCATCGATATTACATAACCTTAAAAATCGTTTAAATACAAATTTTGTTAGTATGGAGATTATTTTGCCATGTGATAGAAGAATTTTGTGGTGCCTCACAGTCACCACTAGAGTGCAAAGGGTTAACACTCTTGAACCCTTCACGCTATGGTTAATAATAAACGGGGGCGAATTTTGATCTTGACGCCTACTGGCGTCTACAGTACCGAGAAGCGAACATGTGTAGGACGCCAATAGGCACCAACAGTAGTCAGGGGGTTAATATTTTCCTTACTAGCACCAGATAATTCTTGTATCTTGCACTGTTCTTATTTATTTCCGTATCTGGATTTTAGTAATAGAAAAATTCAATTTTACTTCGATTTAGAAAAAATTAATAATATTCATGTTTAATAGAACTTACGTGGAATCTTTATCACGAGCATGATTCGTTATTATAGTGAAAGGGGTTAAAGCGTTGAGCGTTCCGCCTTTCGTTTCCGCGAGCGCGTGTCGCCCGCCGATGGAGGCGTTGCCGCTGCAATTCGGTGCTGTCGAGAAGTGTAAATTGTACAGGGTCGACTCTGCTGCGAGACGGGGAAAGGCACGCCGCGCGCGCTTCGGCTGCTGCTGCTGCTGCTGCTACGCGCGAATTGCCCGGGATTAACTTCGCCCGCGCTGCATCCACCGACTGAATTCTAATGTTTAAATGGCTGCTGGATTAATGACCGCTTCGAAGCAATTTTCTGTACGCTCGATGGAGAACGATTTGTTGATGTTGAAGGGTGTAAGTTGAGACGGGGCTGAGATATGTCTTCTAATTTCATTGGTTTTTGATCTTTGGGGGATCTTAATTATTTTTTGGAGAGAACGTTGAGATGTATTGGTTTGTAAATAATGTATAGTTATGGCGGAAGAGTGGCAATCATTTTGATTTTTTTTTTTAAAGAAAAGATGTTTCGTTTAATCCTATAATTTATTTATTTTATCTTACAATCTATTTATTTAATTCCATAAATCCATGATTCCAGTTCACATAAACTATTTATTTAATATAATATAATCTATAATAATGTATTTACTTAATTCTACAATCTTTCTATTTAATTCTACACTCTATTTACAATACTTAATCCTATAATTTATTTAATTAATTCTATAACCTACTTATTTAATTCCACAATCTGCTTACTTAATCTCCTGGTAAATTCAATCTTATAACAAATTTTACCATTTTATATTATCTCACAATATTACAAATTAATTAAAAAATTCTTACATTAGATTTTATATTTTATATTTATTAATTTGTATACTAATTCTCACTCGAAACATTTTTTCTTATGAATTACGGAGCAGATAGTCAAATCTAACGTCTGCCATTCGCATGTATCGCATTGATATCGCACAGTTGTAGTCTCCAAAAGTGCATACACAGTCGTCTATAAATGCTGGAACTCCGAGTCGAAACTGCTGTTATTCGCGCTCGTCGTTCAGATATCTCTTTCACCTCCACCGAAAAACCTTCTTATCCTTCTTACAAGCTTCTTATCCTTTATAACCTGCCTCATACAAATTTTTCTTTTCACACTCCCCCTGATACTCTCTCTCTCTCTCTCGCCCTATCCGATCCACGGGTCTCTCCAACTCCCCCTTACCGACGAACCACCCGTGTATCTAAATTTCAAGCATCCTTTTCATACGTATCTATCCTGCTCGTAGCTATACCGCTTCTGGTATTCGCGAGATCAGAAATTCCACCTTCCTCGACGACTATTTATATATTCTTCGGAGTGAGTGCGATATGCTGGACTTCTTTTTTATCGAATTTTTCAAGAAGACTCCGTATTCTACTGTGGAGTTTTATTTTATTTAATACAGTTTCAATTTGTAATTATTGATGCAGTGTATTGATTATTTTTATTTATGTATTGTAGTATGGTGTAGTATTGGTAGTATTGTAGTATATATTACACACTATAGTTATTTTAATTATGTATTGTAGTATTGTATTATTACATATGTACTGTTATTATATAATTATTGTATAAATGCATTTTAAAAAATTTTACTAGCTTTAAAAAATTGTTAAAAATTACACTATTGTAACAAACAACCACAAGAATCAATTTCATAAAATCCATTTTGTTCTAAATTCAAAATTAAAACATTTTCAACTGCAAAGGCTTATTGAAATTCTCCCCCATATAATAGATAAATAACCATAAATTACTATAAATTAATACCAAAAGCCAAGTAAAAACACTAACCCTTCCCCAACAATTTCTACAATAATACAACAATACAACACTGTAACAAAGCGAAACCTCGAATTGCCCCCTACAGAAAATTCATAAATCCAGCACACTAAAGCTACAACTATCATACGATTCCCATAATCGCCAGACCAAATAGCTCACCAAAACAGCCGGTTAATTCCTCGCCGCAGCAGTTCGGCGATCCGCACAGCGATCGGCCAGCATCGGCGTATCGCCAGACGGCGAGACGGCGCGGCCAAAGAATTCCTTCTAAAAATAGCCGCGCTAAACCGTCGACTTCCGTTGTCTGCCGGTGTGTCTTCCCGAGGGCGACAACGATCTTCCTCTCCCGGTGAATGCTCCATTAATCATTCAGCCCGCTAATGGTCTGCGAGAGGAGTAAAGTCGAAGCGTGTGCACGAGAGGCGCGGCGCGAGCCCCGGCTCCGGGCTGGCTAGCGACACTTTAGTACCTTGCGAGCGCGCTCATTCACTCCGAGAGAGGAAGAGAAAGTAGGAGAGAGGGAGTGAGAGACAGAGAGCTTGAGAGAGAGAGAGAGGGAGAGGGAGAGAGCTTGAGAGAGAGAGCTTTGGGAGATAGAGAGAGCTTGAGAGAGAGGGAACATGAGAGAGAGAGAGAGACTTAGAGATAGAGAGAGAGAGAGCTTTGAGAGAGAGAGAGAGAGAGAGAGAGAGTGCTTTGAGAAAGATAGTGCTTGAGAGAGAGGACTTGAGAGAGAGAGAGAGCGCGCGCTTGAGAGGGAGAGAGACTTTGAGATAGTGAGAGAGCTTGAGAGAGAGACTTTGAGATAATGAGGGAGCTTGGGAGAGACTTTGAGAGAGAGAGC
>NW_027587109.1:0-1322 GCF_028453695.1 Augochlora pura
TTTGTTTCCGCACGCGACACGAGAAAGTCTGCGCTCTCGGTTGTGAAATATATTTAAATGGCCCGCGATAGGGGGGCGAGAGCCGACGGGGGGGATGAAACGTTTTGTAATTGGATGAAGAAACGCTCTGTAATGAAATGTAAAAGCGTTCTGCGATGAGATGAGGGAACGCATTGTTTGATAATTGCTGTGATACTGCTGTGCGATTATTTGGCGACGTTTTCATTTGTTTTGAAAAATTTATTTAACAAAATGGTTGTGCGACTAGTAAAAATTCAATAATAATTATTGGGGTCTTTCGTATTTTTTTATAATTGTAAGATTACTATAGTAATCGACGGGCTTTCGACGGGCTATTTTAGAAAAATTAATACGAAAGAAATAAATTTATTCGTGAAAGAAATATTATGAAATCGGGGATAAGCAATATGCAAGTCATTGTTCATCGTTACTGAAAGCTAGGCGTCCTGCGCAATGTTGCTTTTCATTTCCTCAGTCTGTCATTGACCTCGAAAGTATGTAAACGTGTTTCGTAAGACGGTCCTCGAAAATATTCTGACGAAATTTTTCCGATTCAAGATGGACTTCTATTGACTACTGCTGACCCTTGGTCCACCTGTGGTCACCAGCGGCCATCGTAGTAATCAGTTGTGGTCATCCAAGTGAGTACTTAATATTGTATACAGGTCAAAATTAATTTTTCCAAGTATTAAATTGCAAGCGACATTGAATTTATTAACGCAAACATTTCTCGAGGTATTTCTGCTGAAAAAAATTATTTCACATCTCTGATTCTATCAATTATTGTCATTAACATGTTAAATGTAAAAATAGAAAATAGAATACTTGATCATACTTCTAATTATCGGAAACGTTATAAATTTTTAGACATCGGAAATAATAAATTTATTCGTGAAAGAAATATTATGAAGTCGGGGATAAGCAATATGCAAGTCATTGTTCATCGTTACTGAAAGCTAGGCGTACTGCGCAATGTTGTGTTTCATTTCCTCAGTCTGTTATTGTCCTCGCAAGTATGTAAACGTGTTTCGTAAGACGATCCTCGAAAATATTCTGACCGTTACTGAAAGTTAGGCGTACTGCGCAATGTTGTTCTTCATTTCCTCAGTCTGTTATTGTCCTCGCAAGTATGTAAACGTGTTTCGTGCGACGGTCCTCGAAAATATTCTGACGAAATTTTTCCGATTCCAGATGGACTGCGCAATGTTGTTCGTCATTTACTCAGTCTGTTATTGTCCTCGAAGGTATGTAAACGTGTTTCGTAAGACGGTCCTCGAAAATATTCTAACTAAATTTTTCCG
>NW_027587110.1:0-1322 GCF_028453695.1 Augochlora pura
CAACAAGAGAAAAGTGTACGAAATCCGAATCCAGGAGAATTGGAATGACAATAGAACGATAGGAGCCGCTCCGTCGTCGTAGAGCCGGCTGCTTCGTCGTTAACTCGATCCCATTGTCCGCGGTGTTCTTACGGAGGGGCGGGCGCGCGCGCGCGCGCGCGAGAAACCAGCCTCCATTAATTTCGCGGTCGTTTGACTAAACCGAGCTGTTTTCTAGTTAATTCCGAGGAAACGGAAGTGGCGGATGCGGTTGCGGCGACAACGCAACGACGGCGGCGAGGAAGGTGGCTCGGGACTAATCAGATTACGCGGGGTTCCGAGGGAGGAAGAAGCGAGACGGTTATGAAAAACCGCGCCAGCCGGCGACGAGATCGGGGGCTCTCTCTCGCGCGCGCGCGGCCCGCGGGCAAAAACCGAGCGTTAAATCGCGGTCCGCGGAACGCCATGAAATTATTACGAATCCAAGAAAATCCGAGTCACGACGACGAAACAAATTATTTGTCTAGATACAGGGTGATTCATCCAAGGGTCTCAATTTATTTTCAAGGGTTTTAGTTTCGAATATGTTTCGAATTTATTAGTCATTATTAGTGCGTCGTTTTGTTATTTCTTGTTAATAAAAATGGAACAATATTATATGCTTTGACGACTCCACTTAATATTCTCTTTCTATCCGTGATTTTATTCCACTGATATAATAAACAAATTACAAATAAATACAAAAATAGGGGAGAAAAGATCTGACACATCTCCCCCCGCAGAAAGAAAAACTCTGCCACAGTGAAAGTCGCTTTTCAATCATGTGATTTTCACCACTCAATCTCGAAAGATCAAGAAAAGTCAATCGAAACGTATTCCACCCGTTTACGCGATCACAGCCCTGTATATTCGGCTTTCGAGGCTCTCGCATTTTTTTCCGGGACGGTTCGGGTCGGTTCGCGCGATAAAACAGCGACAAAAAGTCGTCCATCAACCTTTCACGAGTCTCGTCGCGAAGGGGCAGGCGGCTCCGACCCTCCGCAAAGCCATTTAAAAACGGATCGGGCGGGGAGGGCGGGGAGGCGGAAAAAAAAGTTTTCCGGACTCACGAAAATCGCTTCAGTTTATCGAATATTTTCGACGAGAACCAATGTGTCGCTTCCCGATTCCGTTTTTCGTTTCGTCCCTGCCTTCCGACAAAAAAAAATATCCATTCGATGGCAGGCGGAAAGCAAAGCGGCCGCAACAAATCCGCCCGGGGTAGACCGGACCCGACTCTCGCCTACGATTTCGATCGACAAAGTCCGATCACTTTCGAGCGATAGAACGCGTCCTCCTGTCGC
>NW_027587111.1:0-1322 GCF_028453695.1 Augochlora pura
TCATCGAATTCTCGTCAAGATGGTATGTGTTTTGCAAGAGTTCAGCCTGTCTCTTCCAATTTGAGAAATTATCTTTTTCTCCCGAGAATTCATTTAGCAAATCTGCTATAGTTCGAACGTTAACAGTCGAATTCAAACTAAAGTCTGATCTGGGCGTAGCTGATAATTCTCTTTCCCGTTGCAAAAGCTGGATTTCCCGCTGTAACAGTTCTCTCTCTGTGCGTAATAATTCTAATTCACCCGGGAAATTTTCCTCCGGATTCTCCACTCTTTCCTGCGAACATTCATCGACGACCGTCCTCAATCGACTCTCGATTTCAGGATCACAGTGTATCAAACGAGCCATAAGCTCGCCCTTGTTGCCAGTGACTAATTGGTCACGTTCTCGCAACATTTCCTTGAGTTCAAGAATATTAAAATCATTTAACGATTGTTTTTGTCCGGCGGCCATTTTCCAAAAGTCGAAAATAAAACAATGTTCGTAAAAGTCCCAAATGTTTACACACAATCACAACACAAAGTTACTACAATTGTTCGCAAAAGTCACCAAAATATATATAAAAAATTATACAGTCACGAATAAAACAAAACTGGCGTGCACTGTAAAATTTATTTCCGTCGAATCCCACTTCTGAAGTTGTAGATGACACAAGGTGAGGAATTAGGTGGGCTGCTTCTTTCTCAAAGATCTTTATTCGACTGCCCTTTTCTCTTCGGGAAAAGGGCCTCCTCCCCTCGATGAACCATCTCATCACCCAAACAGAGCCTCCTTATCTCAGAAACATAAATAGTGCGCCGCCTGGCCGGCGACCATCTAAGAGATCGCTTACAGTTGCAACTTCGTAATTTCTGAAGTGATGCAGCAATCGCTCCCGATTATACTAATTGAGGGGATGTAATGACTGAAATTTTTATTTATGTGAGTAGTCGGTTCTAACAGGTACAACATAGCGTAGCCTTTACAGTCATTCCGTAGTTGCAATATCCCTGACTGATGTAGGACAATATCTTCCAACTTATTCTTCCCCTCCTCACAGATGATTGTCAGTGTAGTCGGTTTTTGCAAGATGTATATCCATTGATTCCGTCCTATGTACCTCCAAGCCTCTATTTCGGCTCGGATCGTCCTTGTTTCGCAATCGTTGGGAAGCTCGTTCAAATGGGGAGATAGCAGCGAAGTCTCACAGGTGTCTTGATCCATGGTCTTGGTGGTATGAACATTTGCACATAGGTACGATCCATCCAAATACTCATTGCAATCTAACAGGCTTGGTTGGAAGGAGAATTGGGTTTTGGATTGGGATATGAGTAAATATGGTTGT
>NW_027587112.1:0-1322 GCF_028453695.1 Augochlora pura
TTAAGATTAGTCTTGAGTACGACAGGGGAAAGTGTAGACGAAGTCGAGCGGTTCCCCTTCACGTCGACTTCTTGTCGTTTCCCTGAGGCTTTCCCTGCTTCTCTTTTTCTGCAGTCCCGCTGCAAGTGCCCCTTCTTGCCGCAAGTCCAACAATTTGAATGTTCCCGCTGTCTTCCTACGAACCTGTCTTGCACACCTCGAACAGACCGGTGCGATGTTCCCTCGGAAGAAACAAAGTGATTTAATCGTTTTCCGGTTGCCAATTGTCTAGGCGTTAGTGCCTCGAGGGCTTCCATCTCCAGAGCCCTGGTAACTATGGCTGGTATTTGACTCATCAAACAAGAAGTTTTCCAGTTTCATTCTTTCATTTTTAACTTCTTCAAGCGTTGCACATTCCACTTTCCCATCATCTTCCTCTTCAACTTCAATTTCGACTTTTTTCCTCTAACTTTTTTCATTCGACCTAGGCTCCCTGAAAATATCGACGAAGTCGAACTAGTCCTACTTCGTGTTGACATCACCTCCTCTTCTACCTCCTTCCTCCTATCTTCGCTCTGCGAGCGCCTCTCCCTCATCTTCAATTTGTGTTTTATTTTATTTTTAGCATCCATATTGAAGCCCACGAGTAGGTAAGCTTAAAAGTCCGCCCAGGCAGAGCTGCCTTACCTGGGTAAGGCTGAATACAACCGGACGACGCCAGGTATCCGGAGATTGGCCGCTCACGAATGATGCAGCCACCAACCACACACTGCTGCAAGAGCAGAGTGTGCCCCCTCGCCGTGCACCATAACTTAGGGTTAGGGATTTTTTAGAGAGGTTGTCATCCTCGCGGACCGGCCGGTTAAGGCAAGCCCCCCGGGCCTGTAAAACATGACTGGAGGCTTACGGTATGATGG
The DNA here is from genome assembly GCF_028453695.1 of Augochlora pura. Classification (NCBI taxonomy): domain Eukaryota; kingdom Metazoa; phylum Arthropoda; class Insecta; order Hymenoptera; family Halictidae; genus Augochlora; species Augochlora pura. The sequence goes on from NW_027587112.1 coordinate 897, forward strand.
TCGCAACTTAGTTGTCACCACTCAAACCTAAGCCTTACCGGCTAGGGAGACCCTGCAAGGGACCGAGGTTCCAGCCGGCATCGCCTCAGGCATCACTGTGGTTACTTAAGCCCCCGCACCACGACAAGGCGGCGACCACGCGGGGGAACCGCCCTTAGGTATTTTTTTTTTGTTTTAATTACTCTTACTATTGTAGCTCGAGCTTTAGCTCATTGCTACCTATTGTCTCATCATATTATTTAAATTGCTATTGTAAATTTTTTTTTTATATTGGGTCAATTCTCCTTTTGTTCCAAATATTCTTTGAGTAATTCGTGTCATTTATTTATTGAAAAACTATTTTAAACTTTTTACTAGAATTTTTCAATTCTTTACATATTTTTTTTGTAATTTTATATTATTTATTTTCAGGTCTCTTAGCCGCCA
>NW_027587113.1:0-1322 GCF_028453695.1 Augochlora pura
TTTCAAATAATTCTTTAAGAAACGATTAAAACTTTCAAAGAAACAATAATTAATAAAAAACTTTAATACTAATCAAATATTTTATGGCAGAATGAGAACTAACTGCAACCACTATTAATCTATGATTAATCGCAAATACCTTTGCCCCTTTCCCACGAAATTACTAACGCTAAAAATCAATTTCTACAGATTTCGCAACAAACAAAATTCGTTTCACCACCCTGCGGCTTACGTTGAACACTTTTCGCGCCGCAGGAAGTCTACTAATTTGCACGAGCTTTAAGGTAAACAATAACTTATTCGCAGAGCTAATCGATCGGCGGTCGAAGAAAATCGTTACAATTCATTAAGTAAAGGCGTCGGACAATTAACCTCTCTCTCTCTCTCTCTCTCTCTCTCTCTCTCTCCCCCACCCGTCGAAGGAACGAGGGTAAACGGGGCGGGTCAAATGTAACGTAAAATTCGATTTCACACCCGATAAGTGTATCCTGTTGACACCGCGCGCAACAAATTTGCAAAGCGGGTAGGTCGGGGATTGCGCGGCCCGTTCTCAAGTTTCCTGCCGTTTAGGGAGGAGCAGGAGGGGAGGGGAGGGGGGGTTGTACGAACGCGCGAAACGCTTTCAATTCACCCGCGCGAACAGAATAGAAATTCGAACGGTGCGGAGCAGAATAGGAGGGGGGAGGGGGTGTGATTAAACGAAGCCGGTGATGGACGGCCGGCTAAAATCGAAGTCAAGCGCGGGTTCACCTAATTTACGCGGTGCCTCCGCCGCCGCGGCCTCTGCGCCGACACCCTCGCAGAAATATTAGGTTCGCGTGTATGACAAAAGGGCGAACCCTCCCCCCCCCCCCCCCCCCCGTCGGCCGGCGATAAAATCGGTTGATCCTCCAAGCGACGGCCCGAAAAGCCGCACGCCGACAGCGAACAGGGCTGATATTAATTCCAGCGGACAGTTCGCCCCCTCCCCCCTCGCCCGCAATTCCATAAATACGGGCAAACCGTACGCAAAGTGAGGCAATCAACTTCATTTGTCAACCGTTGCGCGGGGCCGTTTAAAAATATTTGATACGCGCGCGCGCGTGAGAATGGAAATAGGAGACGGGGCACACCGCGGTGTGACAAGTTAGCATCGATCGAGCGCGAATCATTTTCAAAAATAATCGTCGCGTTTCGCGATTTATGCTTTTAATTTTGTTGATCACTTTTCGTAAATAATACGCGATGACGTTGTTACGCCGATCGGTGTCCGCAGCTTTCACCGCGTTGTTATTCACATACGCCGTTGTTCCGCGTGCGTGATGCTCGCTGCGGAATTATCT
>NW_027587114.1:0-1321 GCF_028453695.1 Augochlora pura
ACGGAAAGAGAACAGAAAGGAATTGAACAGTTTCCGACGAAAATCGTAATTTGATTATCGTCGTCGACGATTCGCGTCTTGGTCCTAATTGAACGTCGCAAATCGACCAATTCGTTGTTATCCGACAGAGATCACGCGAAACAAATAAAGTGCATCATCCTACGCCCGCGTTCGTACTTTCCTCATGCTACTCAGCTGCTGGTGTTTTATTAAATTATTATTTTCGTTAAGGAAACGTTGCTCCGACTTCGAACGAGTCATCGATCTGGCCGTGAACTTGACCAGAAATATTAATCAGTCGATCAAATGATTATCGGACGAAATCTTGGTCGTTTAGCGTCACGCGATTAGAGTCCTTTTCTCCGAGCGCGCGCGCGCGCGCGCACCAATTACTTGCCCCATGATACCGTCACGAGCATTTCCAACAGAATCCACGAACCGCGAATGTGTTATCTCTCTTGTTATCAATATTTAAATGGAACGTTGGCATACTGTAAACGTAAATATTACTGTCCCCCGTACGAAGATCATACGAGCGCGACGAAAACATCACATGACGAGGGGGGTGAGTCTAATTTACTCGAGAAGAGCTTAAGGTCACTTTGGCATGGAATATTCGAACTGTTGTTTAATTATTCAATTTTCTAGGCTGCCGAATGTAGAACAAGTATCTTCAAAATATTTTTTAGGACTGTACTATGGTATTTATATATTATTTATAGTGCTGTACTAATCTCCAAAATTCTGTTTTAGAATTATTGTAATTAGAAGGACGCTTTTGTGGAAAATAATTCTCTAAACTTTTTGGTTCGATTATATATGCTATAGTAAAAATTGTGCAAAGTCTGATGATTCAGAGTATGAAATATTCCTCCCAAAAATTTATATTTAACTTACAAAATTATACTTCTTCCGAGATAGTTATAAAATATCTTTGTATTTCTAAAATAAAACATTAGCTATTATACCATGTTATGGGATAGCAATATTTTCAAATTCATTAAAACGCAAACTCCTTAAGTACCTCGATTTTAAAATTAATCTTGTTAGATCGCATTTAAAATAAACGACTCAAATGTATAAAGGTCCACAGAGAAAAGGTTAATCCAGAGGGGTGTTTTAGTCTAGTTAATCACATACCAACTATATAACGCAATAAACTGCTGCTAGGATAAATACTCTAATTACCAGATTAAAAACATATAGAAAAAGGAAAGTGTTATGAAAACTGTAATACCACCATGACTCTTACATATTAATAAATAAACACAATAAAAGAAAGATCATCAATTTATGTATAACACTTTTCTTTTCATATGCA
>NW_027587115.1:0-1321 GCF_028453695.1 Augochlora pura
ATGCAAGACGGTATTCCTCGTCTTGCAACGAACCGATCGAGAGCAGCTAAGAATGCACTCGTCGAATAATCATGGACGAGTTCCATATGCACTGCTTTCGTTGCGTAACACACGAAGACCGCTATGTACGCTTTATGTGGAAACTCAACCTTCACCGCTCGCAGTGCGTCTGTTCGTCACTGAGGCGGTTCATAGCAGGTGGTTTCCGCGCTGCGTCGACGGAGGGGTTCGCAAGAACTTTCTCCACGTCGACTGTCCAGCTAGTGTCGCCGTATGTGCGTAGGAGGCAGAAAATGCTCTGACTCTCCACGCCCGGCGAATCCGGAAATTACTCCAGATCTTCCGTTCGGCAATACTGCCGTGAAACGGGGAAAATGGTACGGGCACTCAGAGAGCAGGGTACCTGAACAACTCTTCAGCCACGTACTGTGAATTTGTTCTACCTGGTCTTCTACTGCGTTAAGAGTTACGAACAAGGGTTATCCCGGATTTGCGGCCAGATTGAATCCAAATCGGCGGCACACGGTTAACTCTCTCGTCTCAGCTTTTTCTCCACCCTCTTATTTCGCTAGTGAGACCAGGGAATCTCGCCGAGAGGCCGACAGGCTCTTGTCAGAGTAGCAAATGCTACTCCGGACGAGCCGGCTCTCAAGGTTTCTCTACTCAGAGTTTTCTGTCGAGAGTCTTACTGTTCGTCAATCGGTAGCAATGTGTGCTCCGCCCGAACTGGCTCTCAAGACAGCGTGAGTATGTCTATGGAGAAATAGCCAAATTCGATTTGCAGCAAAACACTGTACTCGAATGTGTTCTCCAGGCTATTTCTCAAACTTCTCTCCGAAGTCTTTCTCCGTCGCACTAGAGTGTATTGTCACTCTTGCTCGTGACGTATTCCGTCACGGGCCGTGGCGCTTGGAGCTCGACAGAGCAGTATTCCTGCCTGAAGTCGGATTAGCATGCAGTTTTGCACGCGCAAGCCGCGTGGTACCTCGTCCGAAAACTCGAACAATTGCCGTTGCGAGTAATACACCTCGCCTGGCCTGCTTCTCTGTCGCGCTAGAGTGTGTTCTCACTCTGGCACATGACGTATCCAGTCACGAGCCGTAGCGCTTGGAGTCTGGCACAGTAGTTTTTCTGCCTGTGCTAAGACTTTTCGTTGTTGTGTCTCGTGCCGGGTTCTCGCCTCGATGGCCTTGTGGTGGGGCGTATCTCCTGCTCCCCTTCCTAATGCCAGTCGCATGGGAAGACTCGGGATTCCGATCCTGCCTCGAGGTTGTGGGTGGGATGTGCAGAAGGGTATGATGCCTACCGCTGCACTCCACAC
>NW_027587116.1:0-1321 GCF_028453695.1 Augochlora pura
GCTGGAAAAATGCGGCTCGGAAGTTCGGGGGACGGTCGACGGTGCGCGGTTAATCACGCGTGTACGACAACGGACCCGTGTCGCGCGCCCCTCGGAAAAGAAGATGCCGGGTTATTGTAACGCGAATGATACTATTCAAGCCTGCAAGTTTGCGGTCTACGGAGCCCGAGCGAGGACACGGGAAACGCCTTTTGCGATCGCGGGTCCATTAATAACGACCAAAGGAAAATTCGCGGCGCGGCGCGGTTTTAATGCCGCGCTCGGCCAATTTTGTAAGTGCACAATTTTGGTCGTAATTTTTGGAGAACGGACGGTGAATTGTAACCAGCTAAAGTTCCGTGAAATGTATAATGCGCGGAAATTCGTTGCTCGATACAGTGGCTTTGCGTCGAGAAATTTACGGTTTTGTTATTTTTTCAATTTTACGTATTTTATTGGAGTTAAGACAAGATTTAAAGAAAAAAAATAAGTTTTCAAATGCATGTTCAATGTTATTGATAGAGTAAAAAATATATAAAGTACTATTTGTATTTTATCAGTAGCAATTTTTTAATATTTTCCAGGAGGATAATATAAATGGAAAAGTGCATTAAAATGGTATAATTCGAGTGGCCGGTTTACCAAATTTAAAGATACAACGCGCATAAGTTGAACGTACGGCTGCAATATAAAATATACGTGATCCAAGCATGCAGCCTGAATACGTGATATATTTAATTTCAGCATACATTATTAGTACGAGATACTCGTAATTTAAGTGCGCGTTTTAAATACGATGTATCCGTACGTAATGCTCGCACTCGTTTTAAACATGACACGTATAAACTAAGCGCACGTTTCAAACGTGAAATTTAATATAATGTGAAATATATAATATAAGTATACACTTTAAATACGAAAAATCTTTTTCAAAAATTAAATAAGAATATTAAAAATCTAAAAATTGGGACAACACCATATTTCCCTAAAAGCGAGTCATTTCATGAAATAAAAATATTGAAAATCTAAAAATTGGGACAACTCGATATTTTCCTAAAATCGAGTAATTTCATGAAATAAAAATATTGTAAATCTAGAAATTGGGACAACTCGATATTTCCCTAAAATCAAGTCACTTCTATAAATAAAAATAAAAGAATAAAAATGTATGGCACTGGGGATTTTTTCGACTTCCTTCTATTTTGCTTAACCCTTAGCCATCTTAACCCTTAACCATCTTAACCTTTAATAAAAATATACAATGAACACGCTACCCTACAAACCATTTAAACACAGCCAAATAATATCGTCACCTCGCAGCCGAGTGATTCGCGCGACCGGC
>NW_027587117.1:0-1321 GCF_028453695.1 Augochlora pura
TTGCTCGCAGGATCAGGTACCGGGGCATGTTTATGTGAGTCTCGCTCCCTGCACGCTCGGCCGAGTGTCTAGCTGGCTGGCTGGCTGCGCCCATCCGCTCGTCTACATCAGTCGTTCTCCCAAACGAATTGCACACTCGCGCGGGCTCCTCGTCAGAATTGCAAATGCCACACACGCCGGGGGTATATTTTAAAACGAGTGCTTCCCGATAATAGCCTCGGCCGCCCGGGATTTCATCGGCGCGAACGCGGCCACCATGTCCGTCGCGGGCCGAGGAGTAGCGAAGGGGGCCGAGAGGAACCGAATGGTACCGAGGGACTGAAGAGTACCGAAGGGTACAAAAGGGGACCGAAGGGTAGTGGAGAGTAACAAAGGTGACCGAAGTGTGCTGGAGGGTACTGGGGAGTATCAAAGGTGACCGAAGGGTATTGAAGAGTACTAAAGAATCCTGAAGAGTGCCAAAGAGTAGCAAAGAGTACTAAAGAGTGTCAGAGAGTACCAAAGGGTACCAAAAAAGAATAGTAAAGAGTAGCTAAGAGTAGCAAAGAATATTGAAGAGTACCAAAGAATACCAAAGTGTACCAAAGAGTTGCACAATGTACCACAGAGTAGCAAATACTACTAAAGAGTGCCAAAGAGTAGCAAATACTACTAAAGACTTCCAAAAAGTAGCAAGGCGTATTAACCCGTTCCATGCCAAGCCATTTTTGCCTGACTTGTCGTTCAGGCCATTTGATATTTTGACTAAAGATTGATATATTAAATGTAATTATTAATTATTGTATATGTAACAAATAAATAAACTAATGTGGTTTGTTCTATACTGCATTTTGTATAATGCATATGTTTTTTGGGTTGAAATATATTTTACAGAATTACATTTGTCATAAAATATATGTTTACGGCGCATTAAATAAATATGACTGCGTGTACCACCGTTGGTACACGTGGTACGGAACGTGTTAAAGAGTACCAGAGAGTATTAAACAGTACCAAAGATTATCAAAGAGTAGCAAAGAGTACGAAAGGGAGGCAAAAGGTAGTAAAGAGTAACAAGGAGTACCAAAGGGTACCAAGAAAGAATAGTAAAGAGTAGCTGAGAGTAGCAAAGAGTATTAAAGAGTACCAGAGGGTATTAAACAGTACAAAATAGTAGCAAAGAGTACTAAAGAGTGCCAAAGAGTAGCAAAGAGTACCAAAGGGTGCCAAGAAAGAATAGTAAAGAGTAGCAGAGAGTATTAAACAGTACCAAAGAGTAGTAAAGAGTACTAAACAGTGCCAAAGAGTAGCAAAGAGTACCAAAGGGTGCCAAGAAAGAATA
>NW_027587118.1:0-1320 GCF_028453695.1 Augochlora pura
AAGGGGGAGTAAATGAGTGGGCAAAACCAGTCGCCATTCAGGCAACGGGTTTAAGGTCTGAAAATCGCTACAAGAAACATTTAGCCTTAAGGTCATTCTATACGTGACCACGTAGGACGTACGTATTTTGCGACGAGGTATCCCGTAGGTCAAAATCCCCGGTTTGATCTTAAGTCGACATCGACGCCTCGTCGGCCTTGGTCCGGCAAATGGGTTTTGTAATTAAATAAAATACCGCCCGCATTTTCTCGCGCTTCTTTGACACGACAGCTATTTCGCGCAGCAGGACAACCGGGTAATTTATCGCTGCACCATCGCCGACTACAATATTCAATTTCATGTCGGTTGGGAATCGAATCACCATGGTGGAAAATTAGCCCTGACGTTGATGCTATACTTCGCTGCTATTAATATCCAATCCTTAATTTATTCAGATAAATTAACACATTTTTCCTTCATCTTCTCTTTTCCTTCTCTCTGACTTTATTTATTCTTGGAGACAAAGAAACAATAATTATAATAATGAATAGATAATTATAATTGTATTGATAATTGCTTTAAATTTGTTATATTATTAACCCCTTGCGGACGCGTGTCGCATATATCTGCCCAATATACTGCGCGCTCCAATACCCGTCGTCAACAGCGACGCTCGCCCGTCGAGCGTCTCCGTCCGCAAAGGGTTAATAAATGTCAATTACGTTTATTCGTGGTTCACCCGCAAAACGTTTATTTTTTTTATCCTCATTTGTCGTCGTCAATTTGTTTGCACTCGACCCCTTGGTTGTTTACTTCTTTTGCCGTTACGGGTGCGAAGATATTTCGGATGCAGCGATTATCATTGAATGTTCAATAGTGCAAACATCTTCGCGGTAATTAGTAACGTTGCTGGCCTGTCAGATAAATATAGATAACCGATAACGCAGGTCGTTGACGCCGCTGTAAAATCGTGCATGTGCAGAATACGTAAAGATAGATCGGCATCGACAATTTATGCACCGCTTGAGAAAAATCTTCAGCAAATTGTTGATTGGTTACCGTAACTACAAAAATATTGTGCAATTATTTGGAGCAATAAGAACTTCTTGCGAAATAATTATATCATTTAGGAAGCTGAACAATAATTAAAAAAATAATTCGATAAGCTAATTATTTTAAAAATAAATTAATAAGCCAGAGAATAATTACAGAAGCTGGATATTATTTAAAGAGCAATTCAGGAAGCTAAATAATAATTAGAGAAGCTAGATAATTATTTCGAAAATAATTTAAGGTAATTAGAGAATATAATTTAAGACATAGTTACAGTAGATAATAGTT
>NW_027587119.1:0-6030 GCF_028453695.1 Augochlora pura
CATATACCATCGAATGATCCTCTTTTATCGAAATAATTATCCAAGTTAGATTTTTAATGTTGTTATCAAGTTTATGATTAGGATTTATAGAGAATATTATGAATTTCTTCTTGGCTTATCATGACGTTAATTTTAAAGATATAATTCCTGTTGAATTCTTTCGGTATCCTTTTCCTGGATGGATTATTGTTTATTGAATTTAATATTAGTGTACGATATTTCATGTGTTTACGATTTATGGAAAGGCGGTACTTTTAAGATTAATACCAATATGATTTCGTTTTGTTACATTGTCTCATTCGATGCAAACAATTGATGAATTGGACGAAATGCACTTTTAACCCTTTTGTTACGGGTTGCCGATTATGTATATTGTATACGACGACCTGTCAGTGTTATAATTATATATATTTATATATTTAAATGTTCAATCAATATATTGCATTATAATATGAGCACATGCTATGATCGCTAAGAAATTCGCACATTTTTCTACTCAACGATAGGTGGTCTGCAATATATCGAAAACTATACAAGATACGCCAGAAGCCACTTGCAATCGGGAACTAAGAGATTCATCAGGTAATTCGAAGCAACATTTCCCTTAACAAAAATGCAATCCGCGGCTTTGTTTACGAGTGATTAACGAAAAACATTGGCAAATGAGAGACGAGTTCTTTCGACGCGAGGCAATCGATGCAACGAGCCGATGAAGTCCAGTTCCGCCCATTGGCTCGGCTGACTCGCGCAAGAAGAACTCCGCCTCTCATTGGTCACTGTTTTTTCGTTAATAACTCGTCGACGAGGCTCCGGAGAGAATTGTTGCAAAGGAAAAAGTTGCTTCGAATGAACCGGGGAACCTCCCATTTCCGGATTGTTAGACATTTTTAGGACACTCTGTATACGGCGTCGCTCCATCGCCCGTATATATAGCGCGAATTGCAAGAAACATTGAACAGTCAGAAGCAATGAGATAATTATCACGTACACGTGTACGTCGAACCGACCCGAGGGGTTAATCCGTGGATCATTCTTTCTCCGTAGAATTTTCACAATTACCAGGAAATGGGAATACGACGATCATCAATCGGTCGAACGGTCCGAAACCGCTATAACCGTCGCGAGTTGCCGGGAACGTTTAAACATCGACCGTCAGTGAACTTTCAATTGCGAGCGTAATCATAGAAAGAAAACGATCGCGGGGATCTCGTTGCTCTCCTTTGATCCGTGGCTCGCGGAGAGGCCTCGTTTATCTCGGGATCAGTTTTTCCTCGGGGCAGGGATAAGCGAACGATTCCTCCAATTCTTGGTACCGCGGTGCCGACAGATTTCTGAAAACCCGTCGGCTTCCGCGTGTCACGTTCACGCTCCCTCCATTTTAATTTACAGCACGTGGGACTAGACACCTGCGACCTTAGATAAAAATCTTTCGTGCTGCGGATAGGTATCGATGTTGCCATAATTACATTGCGGACCATTACGCGGAATCGAAATTTCTTGCGTCTGCCGCTACGGATCCCTGCAAATTTTATTTTAAATAAATGTCGTATAAATGGTTTATATATTTTAATTTGATTATATTAACCTATTCATTAATTTAAACGAAGCGTCACAATCGCGCATCTAAATCATTTCCTAAATAGCTGAAACAAGAAAAATAAAAGATCAGTATTGGAAATAATTTATTTCAGATATTGTTGTTTGCAAATGAAAATAGTATAGAATAATTTGAGACAAAGTTGTTTCAAATAATAAATTATTTCGTTACTTTTTCATTTCAAAGTGATCGAAAGAAGTAACGTTGAAAATAATTAAGGACGAAAAGATTTTATTTTATGAAGTCTTCGCGAGAATTTACTTAAATTAATGTGCTCTCGTCGGAAAGAAATCGTCTTTAAAATAATAATCAACGAAAAAAATGCATAAACTGGTGCCAAGTATTTTCGCTACCAATTTAAAATAAAAGAAGCAACGAAATAAAGAATAATGGTATTTTATTTTATAATTATTAAAAATAACTTCATTTTTGTGTTAAATAATTATAAGGTAAAAATGAGATGATTCCAAAGAATATTTTTTATTTTCGTATAAAATAGCTATGCTTATGTTATTACTGTATCAATTACTACACGTGCAATTAATCTTAGTCAACAGTGTGAAGAAGATGCTGCAATGTTATCGGATGTTTTCCCATTAACATCGAAAACGTAAAATCATTCTGCAAGCGGAGATCGTAAAATCATTCAGTGAAACGGAGAACAGAAATGATCTTCAACACAATCGCATCGCTGTTAATACTACACCATATGGAATTAATACGGGACATAACACATTAAAGTACCGCTTAATCGCGGAGATGATTTAATTACTTCGAGATCGATGCGGCGCCATTAAGATCTTATCCTCGATAGCGTAATTACGATTTGAATTTCGTAAGGTGAAACTGATTTACGCGATCGCAGTCAAATTGAACGTTAAATGAAATAATTGAGTTGACGGTGTCATAAAGTTACGTCGATGTTTTATTGGAGTTTTTTTGCCGGCGGTTTTCGGTCTTATCCATTATATTTTAATGATCCTGCTTAATTTTATACTCGCGCTTCGTGCAACAGCGAACCAGTGGTAGCAATATCGCACATTCCATTAGTAGAATTGATTACGCTATAAAAGATGTTCTTTTCTACCATTCGGGCTGCTGTGCAGAAATACTAAGCGGAATCTAGTTATAGATTATTGTACATTTTCTACAGCTAAACTGGATCCAAGGAATGCCGCTCATTACCATTTCATATAACCGAGGCAAGTCCATAATGAGATCCACCGTGAACTATCTTGATTTGCAACTAAAACCTCTTTGTGCCTTCGCGAATTCCATCTCTGCAATCTTTTAATGCTTCTTTAATAGTTCCACTTAAGAGCCGAGATTTGTTACAAACAATGACTCGAAATCTTTTCCGAAATCTGTTAGAACTTGAAGGGGTTCTACATTATATTCTATGCAAGTATTCTTGATAATTTCAATTAACATTGATGACGAAAATGTTATACAATTCAAATTTATAATAAGAATTGATTATAATGAAATTTTGTATAAATATATTTTATAAATATCTATAGTTATATAAATTATATTATACATGTCTTAATATGTGTATAATATACATAATTATATATATATATACAATTCAATTATTCATTATGCATAATGAACTGTTTCCCCATTTAGAATTGGTTCATCTGAATTTCTGTAAAAATCCAAAACAACTTAAATTTTTATTCAAAATCCATCGCAACTCATTTATAAAAATAATCACATTTATAATTTAAATTCTTTGTTAAAAATTTATTATAATCGTTATCTTGATGCTTCAAAAATGTGTTCGCTTGTTGGACTGAATTCGTCCAAGATTTTTTTTACTTGTTAAGAAGTTGTACACATTTGTTTATTTTCAAATAAAACAGTAATAGTTGGGCAATTCGTGTCGAGCGACAATTTTAATTACGAAACGATTACGGCGAAACAGAGAGAGAGAGAGAGAGAAAGAAACCATAAAAATTCTAGATGTATATCGCGTGAGATATTTAAAGTATTTAGCGAACTTGAGGCACGCAGCCGCAGATATGTCGAATGGTTACATTGTATCATTCGATAATAGCAAACTAATTATAGTAATTACGGAAAGCAATTATGAGGGAGAATGAGAGAGAGAGAGCCAATTATGCTTAATTGATAGCAGGTCGAGCTTTTTGTTGCATCGTATTTCATCGGAATTGTAAAAGTGGCGGGAGGGGTGGGGGTGGGGAGGGGAAGGGGAGGAAATTGCGCTTATTCCAAGGAGCGTTTATCTTCTTGTAAAACTTGTTTTCGTACGGATAATTCAGTAATCCCGCTGAAATTATTCGCGTAATATATAATTGAGTAATCCACGTTCAAAATAACGGGTGGTTCAATCTACAATAAGTTACCGAGACGATAAACTAGTTTTAATAACAACGAAACTGATTCATTCGCAATTACATTAGCTTATGAAATTAATATATCATTTCGGTGCGCCTCGAATATTCGTTTCTGTGCTATACTGTACGATCGTTGATAAATTACATATTTTATTTGACGGTCGCGTCAAATGAATTTTCATTGAAGCATCTTATCTTGGCGGCATCGTGTAGATTTTCACGTGAAACAAAAATTGCAAGAGAATGTAAATAGTGTATTCCGCTTATTTAAATTACTGTCTAATAGTACTCTAATTATTTTTTTAGAGTTTTTTTTTTAGATGAAAATAATTAATTTCGTAATTTTGCTTATATTTAATAAAATATAGATTATATATTTACTTTTGGATATTAATATTTCTATTTTGTCACACACACACATATATATATATATATCATTTTACGTTCACATTTAATCGACTTATAAATTATAAGTACCGATTTAGCAATATTAATATTTATGTTTCATTACATATTTATAGTACTTCGAGTTTCCTGAGTGATCAAAAATAGGTATAGTTATCTGTACTATTACAAAAATAGTTCGTATACCACGATTTACCAAACTATTGTCCTCACATTCGTGAAGTTGCAAATATTAATCATCCGAGAAATCAATTAAGTGATTAAATCCATCTATCTGAACGCGAACTCCGGTTATGCGAACGAAAAGCTGCGTGTAGCGGGGATAATCACTGGACTCCTATTACATGAATCTTCCCGGTTACATGAACTGGTCGTCTCCCGCCGAGTTCCTATAAACGGAGTTCAACTGTAAATAGAAAATACTTTCCGTTTTTAATCATTTCAACACATTCAAAAATCATCGACGTTTCAGAATTCTTCTAATCCTTCCGCTATTCTAAACCGCAACTACTTAATTCTGTTACAAATGCATAGAATCAGTCAGTAATCGAAATTAAAATGCATTTATATTTGCAACGATACACGATATTGTTATAAAAAAAAAGCAGAAACAGAAAGGTTCTCAACCAAGTCAATGAATATGAAAGCATTCTGTAAACAACAAATTAAGATTTCTGAAATTTGTATCTTTAACATTCCGTTTTAATTAGTAATTTTGTGACGGTTATATGTAATTATTAATTCTTAATATTAAAACTTATGGAAGGACTATCTTTGTTGAGATCAGAGATTTTGATAATATACAAATAAAAAATTAATCGCAAAGATTTGAATGGATCTAACCGTGGCTGCCATAAATGCTCAAGTAACGTCTATCACCCAACGGTGGTTAGTGCGATTAATCTACCAAAACATGCTTCGTCGCACTGATCATTAAATTCTTAGGCATCCAGAACAAGACTAATTTGTATAATACGCGTAGCTACGTAACAGTTGTCCGCAATAGACGTCCATCAATCACGCGTAACGCAAACGAAGCCGCGTCTCCGTCCGGAGAGATCGAGTTTCGAACAGGTGAGTTTCGACGATGCACAGAGAGCGCATTCCCCTGACAAGACAGGACCACCACAAGACAATGTCTTCTTCACCCTAAATTAAACGGGAAACCGAGGTGGAAGAGCGAATGGACGCGGCTCGTATATTTGTTAGCGAAGTTGCACACGTGTCCGGAAAATTTTCTAGAGTCCGTGGTATCTATTCTAGTCGTTTCGGCCGCCGTTTCTGCACGGGCTTGCGACTCTAATAATTAAATCGGGCGACCGCTGTCCTCCGCCTTTTCCCGCGGTTTTGCCGACGCGGCGCCGCGACGGAACCATACCGGAGCCGTATTCGGCAGCTTCGTTCGTCCCCGATGGTAATTCGGTGGTTAAACTGGGCCGCGGCGATTACTCGAGGTTATTGTTCTCCTTTCAGAATTAACTGGTTAATGAGAAGCAGATCGGTCGGTTTCGACGGTCAGGTGGAAGGTCGAACACCTTCTCTCGATTGTTAAACGTGTTTCGACTAAATCGGATTTAATGGCATTATTACCGGAGAAGAACCTTTTATCAATAGTATAATATATCAATATTATAATATATCAATATTATATAATTCTTATCAATATTA
>NW_027587120.1:0-1320 GCF_028453695.1 Augochlora pura
AAATATCGCTTACGATGCTTTCGAAACCACGCAGATGGATCGCACTCGTCTACAGTGGCGATATGTTCGAATTTAATTCGATTATTATTGCCGAGTTTATAGTATTAGGTGAAGTAAAAAGTTTTCAGCCTTTTTCGTTAGATGCCTTTAGTGTGTGAGCCATATTTCACGATGTATACGTTGTATCTTGTCATTGACATAACGCTTCAAAAAAGTTGTGTAACAGTTTTTTGTTTAGTGAATCCAGTTGTGTTAGAGCGTTCCTAAATGGAGGTGTAAAAGAGAAAATCTGATAAATTCTTCAATACCACTACGACCAACGGGAAAAAGCAGAGCAGGCGGCCAAAAAAATTTATGCTGTTTATGGACTCAATACAGTAGCGAATGAAACAGCAAAACGGTGGTTTCAACGCTTCCGTTCTGGTAATTTGGACGTCGAAGATGAGACACGTTCTGGTAGGCCAGTCGTCGAAAATGTTGATCAAATCATAGAAATCATCGAGTCAGACCGGCGTGGGAGCACTTATTCCATTGCTCGGGAACTGAAGGTTAGCCAGAAAACCGTTTGGAACAATTTGCATAAGGCTGATCTCAAGAAGAAGCTCAATGTATGGGTGCCACAGGAATTGATGCAAAAGAACCTATTGGAGCGAATTGATACCTGTGATTCTTTGCTGAAGCGTAACGAAATCGACCCATTTTTGAAGCGGATGGTGACTGGGGATGAAACATGGGTCACATACGAGAACAACAAGCGCAAAAGATCGTGGTCCAAGCGTGGTGAGTCGGCACAAACGATCGCCAAGCCCGAATTAACGACCAAGAAGGTTTTACTGTGTGTTTGGTGGGATTGGAAGGGAATTTTCCACTATGAGTTGCTCCCATCAGTCCAATCACTCAATTCGGACATATACTGTCAACAACTGACCAGATCGAAGCAAGCGATCGACGAGAAGCGTCCAGAATTGGCCAATAGGAAAGGTATCGTTTTCCATCGAGACAACGCCAGGCCGCACACATTTTTAACGACGCGCCAGAAGCTCCGAGAGCTTGGATGGGAGGTTACATCGCACTCGCCGTATAGCCTAGACCTGGCACCAAGCGATTATCACCTGGTCAAGCATATGCAAAATTTCCTTGATGGTAAAAAGCTGGCCTCAAGAGAGGCTTGTGAAAATGAGCTGGTCAAGTTTTTTACCAATAGAAACGAGGATTTCTTCAATCGCGGAATTATGAAATTGCCTTCAGAATGGACAAAAGTTGCCGAACAAAGTGGCGCATATTTGATCTAAATCGGATCATTCTAACTTTGTTAAATTC
>NW_027587121.1:0-1320 GCF_028453695.1 Augochlora pura
TGTCGTTTTCATACATAATCAAGCCTAAATCGTATTTCGGGAAGAATTCGGATGAATGTTGAGATTTCTATGCTGCAATATAATAACCAACATCACGTTTTGTATTTTCTGGTGCAAAGTACTTGTTTTTATTGAATTTCGACTTAACACCTGCAGAGACAGCCATGGCACCAGCTGAAATGTCGTTTTCATAAATAATCAAGCCTCAATCATATTTCGAGAAGAATAAGGATAAATGTTGAGATTTCTCCTCTACAATGTAATGACCAATATCATGTATTGTATTTTCTGGTGCAAAGTACTTGTTTTCACTGCATTTCATCGTAACACCTGCAGAAATAGCCATGTCACCAGCTGAAATGTCGGTTTTAATACATAATCAAGCCTGAATCATATTTCGAGAAGAATTCGGATGAATGTTGAGATTTCTTTGCTGCAATGTAATAACCAACATCATGTATTGTATTTTCTGGTGCAAAGTAGTTGTTTTCACAGCATTTCAACGTAACACCTGCAGAAACAGTCATGTCACCAGCTGAAATGTCGCTTTCATACGTAATCAAGCCAAAATCATATTTCAAGAAGATGACCGATGAATGGTGAGATTTCTCAGCTGCAATGTAATAACCAACATCATGTATTGCATTTTCTGGTGCAAAGTACTTGTTTTCACTGCATTTCATCGTAACACATGCAGAAACTGCCATGTCACCAGTTGAAATGTCGTTTTCATAGATAATCAAGCCTAAAGCATATTTCGTGAAGAATTCCGATGACTGTTGAGATTTCCCTACTGCAATGTAATAACCAACATCATGAATTGTATTTTCTCGTGCAAAGTACCTGTTTTAATTGAATTTCAACGTAACACCTGCAGAGACAGCCATGTCTCCAGCTGCAATGTCGTTTTCATACATAATCAAGCCTAAATCATATTTCGAGAAGAATACCGATGAATGTTGAGATTTCTCTGCTGCAATGTAATAACCAACATCATGTATTGTTTTTTCTGGTGCAAAGTACTTGTTTTCATTGAATTTCAACGTAACACCTGGAGAAACAGCCATGTCACCAGCTGAAATGTCGTTTTCATAAATAATCAAGCCTAAAACATATTACGAGAAGAATTAGGATGAATGTTGAGATTTCTCTGCTGCAATGTAATAACCAACATCATGTATTGTATTTTCTGGTGCAAAGTACTTGTATTTATTGAATTTCAACGTAACAACTGCAGAAACGGCCATGTCACCAGCTGAAATGTCGTTTTCATACATAATTAAGCCAAAATCATATTTCAAGGAGAATACCGATGAATGT
>NW_027587122.1:0-1320 GCF_028453695.1 Augochlora pura
AGGGAAACGAAAGGATTAATGGGAAATTTAATTGGCGTGAAAATTATGACGAGTCTACCTTCGTCGATGCCGTGGTCCACGGAGTTGTCCCTGATCACGATAATTGCAGGAACGTCTCTGGAGCTTCGGAGGTTGACTGCTGTTCGCCATTGTTGAATTTCCAAGGAATCGTCTCGTCTGGTCGCTTCTCACAATGACAACGAATGTGTGAGGAGTATGTTCCCGAACCGACACTAAAATTGCACTCCAATTACGCCACTGGATCCGGCTCGAAGGACCATGTTATGTGTCGTGCCGAGGATAATAAAACCTCGTTAGGTGTGAATAACTTAATTTATTGCACTTTTCTATCCCGCACTTGTCACCGACCGATTTAACATTGGGTGACTATTTCAAAGGAGTCGCAGTGGTTGTAACAATCTTGTGGTCGGTTGGATGTTGTATAATGTCGCAATGTTGTACTGTATGTTTCGTAATGGTAAAAGCTAAACGTAATATCGTGCTGTATGTAGGGGAAAGGCTATCGCTGCTTCGGAGTACGGTCTTTTATCGCCTCGCGAAATGCCTCGATAAGGCCCAGTTTGGGGGAAACGTCATCCCTATCGTTGATTGACTTGAGGGAGGAGGATCTTCTCGAGCATCCCCTCCTCGGTGGAGGACGAAAGTCCACCCTCAAGTCAATGCTGGAAAATTCCCGAAAACTGCCGAAGACGGTTGGAAATCCCCGAGTGACGTCACCCCGAAGCAGCGTGACGATGTGGGCCCGAATGGCCCGCCGCGGATCTATGACTCGCCGCGAATTTATGGCCCTTGGCCTGGCGACGGTCCCGATGGCCCAAAGAAGCGACCGATTTTTCGGAGCCCGAGTCCGAAAATACCTCGCGTGTTTTGCACGTGCGGCGCAAGGGATGCGAACCCTTGTTACACGTGCGGCGCAAGCGATGCGGACCCTTGGTCGCTGGTCGTTTATGGGGACGGCGGCATGTATCCTTTCGGGACCGTACAAGTGCCATTGTGCATCATGGCGAATCTGTTAATAAAGAGCATTACACCTGCCTCCTAAGACAAAAGAATTCTAAATGGATACATGCCGATGATTCTAACATTCGTCCGACACGTTGGCCACGAGGTGCCAAAGACGCTTATATGTTTATCTTAGAAAATATATCGCAATAGACTATCATCTTAGAATCATCTTTCTTCGAAAATATATCGCAATCGCAATATACTATCATAAATCATATTATGATATGAAAAAGACGCTCGAAATTTTATTTAAAGGGCATAGCCGATTAAGATGGTCAAAACTGCCCTTAGAGA
>NW_027587123.1:0-1320 GCF_028453695.1 Augochlora pura
CAATGTTAATTAATTCCAATGATAATTATTCACTCTGGCGAACTCGATACGGACCGCTGTACGCGCCGAATGTTGCCGTCACTTTCGACGCGATCCTCATTCTTGCTTGGAAAAAATGCCTCTGTGTTTATTAAACATTGCTAAATTTTAAAAAAAAAAGTCTCGTTTGGATACGTTCGCTGGTTTTTATAGGAAAAATTCGCGAAGATCGTGTTAATTTCTAGCTGGGAAAACTTTTGCAGTCGACTACCCTTTGATACGAGACGAAATTGTTGATAATTGTAGCAAGTTCAGAATGAGAAAATTGGTAAAGGCTATATGGATATAGTTCTAATAATAATATTAATTGATTTATGCATGCTGGTTAAATAACAGTTACTAAAAAAGACTTTTGCTAAGACCTTTGTTACTGCAATTTCAATGTTTTAGAACTCGGACAGTTTTGAGCTATAGAACATGTGGAAAATCATTGTTAATATAGTATCCAATAATGTAGACAATATTCAGAAACTAATAGCATTTCGAAAATAATTATTTAAAGTGATTGGCGAACGAAAGAATTTTCGTGAAAGCCATATTCACTTGGACTAAACCCCTAATCTCTATTAAACCTAGTTCATTTCTTCAGTTTGTTTACGACAATTTATTAAAGATTTAACAAAGCATTTATTAAAGATTTAACAAAGCATTTATAAAAAGATTTAATAAAGCATTTATTAAAGATTTAACAAAGCATTTATTAAAGATTTAACAAAGCATTTATTACAAAGTTAACGAAGCATTTATTAAAGATTTAACAAAGCATTTATAAAAAGATTTAATAAAGCATTTATTAAAAATTTAAGAAAGCATTTATTAAAGATTTAACAAAGCATTTATAAAAAGATTTAATAAAGCATTTATTAAAGATTTAACAAAGCACTTATTAAAGATTTAACAAAGCGTTTATAAAAAGATTTAATAAAGCATTTATTAAAGATTTAATAAAGCACTTATTAAAGATTTAACAAAGCATTTATTACAAAGTTAACGAAGCATTTATTAAAGAATTAACAAAGCAGTTATTAAAAATTTAACGAAGCATCCATTAAAGATTTAACGAAGCACTTATTAAAAATTGACCAAAGCATTTGTTAAAAATTGAAGGAAGCATTTAATAAAAATTGACCAAAGCACGTATTAAAAATTTAACAGACACATAGTATAAAATTTTGACGATCAATTTCGACCGATGACGCCGAAGAAAGTAGGTGTTTCGTTCCGCCGTGCGGCGAGCACGACGGGGCCCGGGGTCCTGGACCAGGAGAGGAAATCCGTGGA